>NC_058131.1:722631150-722650144 GCF_016433145.1 Gracilinanus agilis
TTGTTGGGTTTGTACCCCAAAGAGATCATAGATAAACAGACCTGTACGAAAATATTCATAGCTGCGCTTTTTGTGGTGGCAACAAATTGGAAAAGGAGGGTATGTCCTTCAATTGGGGAATGGCTGAACAAACTGTGGTATATGCGGGTGATGGAATACTATTGTGCTAAAAGGAATAATAAACTGGAGAAGTTCCAGGCGAACTGGAGAGACCTCCGGGAACTGATGCAGAGCGAAAGGAGCAGAGCCAGAAGAACTCTATACACAGAGACTGATATACTGTGGTAAAATTGAATGTAATGGACCTCTGTACCAGCAGCAATACAATGACCCAGGACAATTCTGAGGGATTTATGGTAAAGACGCTACCCACATTCAGAGGAAGGACTACAGGAGAGGAAACATATAAGAAAAACAACTGCTTGAATGCATGGGTCGCGGTGGACATGATTGGGGGTGTGGACTCGAAACTACCACACCAATGCAACTACCAACAATTTGGAAATTGGTCTTGTTCAAAGACACATGACAAAACTAGTGGAAACGCGCATCGGCCAAGGGTGGGGGGGGGGTGCGGGAGGGGGGTTGAAGGGGAAAGGAGGAGCATGAATCATGTAACCATGTTAAAAATGAATATTAATAAATGTTAAAAAAAATGTTCTACCCACAGGCCTTGCTCCTACATGCACTTAATTTATCTGACTAGGTCAGAGGCTGTGAGGACCTTGCATTGATTCTCAAAACTGGCTACCAAATCCTCAAGTTTGGGAATGAATTTTGTTACAAAGCATGCATTTCACCTTTTCATCATTACTAAGAAAATGTCAGTCTCTTCTTTTAGCTCAAACACGCTTTGAAGTACTGTGGCACAAGAAAGCTAGTGTACTTCACAGCAGTGGGGAAGAGCCCTCTTCTCAGCCCTGTTATTGTCACTCAATTTTGCAAAGAGCCTTCCTTCTGATGGACTGCTTTTCATAAAGTTGATTACTCTTGTAATAGCCTGGGAAAGTGTCTGGGGCTCTTCATTCAGATTTCTTGATGTGTGATTGTCTGTGAAGCCTGTCATAAGTGAGATTATATCTGTAAAGCACTTAGGAAACCTTAAAGTGCTATAGAAACGCTAGTGATTCTTATTACTATTAAGGGTCCAATGAGCACGAGAGGGCCACGGTTCAAACTAGTGTTTGCTGATCTCCATTTCTTCTTGACAGGAATTAACCTCTCACAGAAGATCCCAACACAATTCCTCCACATTATATTGTTTGCATTAAAAATCCCATGAACGATATTGAGAATTTACCTGGATTCAGCATTGTCGTTACATTTTTGAAATGATGAATATTCTTGAGCATCAACGTATGTCATCAAATGACCATCTTCACCTAAGTCTCTTGTTTCCTTGACTTCCAGTGAAAACAAGAAGGTTTCAGTGAAGTAACTGATTTTTTAAAAGGCCTTCAGAAATGGGCCATTCTCCTTCCTACCACCCTGTGTGAACGTGGTGCCATTTAACGCTAGGTAGCTTGTGAGTCATTCAGCCTTGTTTCTGATTGCGTCAGCAGCCACAGGTGGCACCAATGTTTTTCCTATCAAATGAGGCTTTTTACACTTAACAATTCTGTGAGAGGAACCTTATACAATTCAAGCAATCCTTTTACTGTCATGGGCATGGTTTTTGAAAAGGTTTGTTTTTGCTTATTGAAAGTATCTAATTTTCTCTGGAAAAAATGTGATTATCTTGCCAACAAATTCTCCATGCACAGCTTCAAGAGGCCATTTCAGTTTACTGAGTTTCATGATCTCCACAGCTAAAGCACATGTATAAAACAAACGGAAATCTTTCCTCTCCATGAATCACAGTATTGGTGAATCACAATCATAAAAAAAATAGAGTGGAATGAATTTTCTGGACTTTTAAAAAAACTATCTTGGTATATTCCAACTGTTTTAACTATCTTTATGGTCTTTAATTGGGCTGTTCCTGTGGATTTTCTCTTCAAACAATTAAATATGTTCATCTTTCACAAAAGAATATTGTTATTTTTAAAAAATATTCACCAAACCTGACTTTATATTTTATATAAAATAAGTCATATTTTATAAGAAGTAGATTTATGCAAAACTGATAAAACTTTAAGAGACAGGAAAGGATTTGAGTTGTGGATATGAGATTTATTTCTGAATTAGGTGTATTTTTTAATTTTTAAATTTTGAATATTTTCCCATATTTACCTGTTTCATGTTCTTTCCCTCTCCCCAAACCCCACTAACCCTCCTTAGCTGATGCACAATCCCACTGGGTTTTACATGTATCATTGATTAAGCCCTAATTCCATATTATTGATAGTTGGGCTAGAGTTATCGTTTAGTGTCTTCATCCCCAATAATATCTGAATTAGTTGTATTGACTCAGCAGAACTCAGATCAAAATTATTTCTTTTTTTTAAAAAGGAATAACAAGAGGCAAAAACATAGCATAGGGTTAAAATGACTTAGCATTCAATTATTTAAATTAAAAATAAAAATTGAAAAGAGGAAATGGACAACAGAAATGACATTAACACCAACTATAATCATTTCATCTAGAAATGTAACCAATACAAAATAAGTGTGACAGGAAGGAGAACCAATGAACTAAGCAATTGCCTTAGTCAGCAAGCATCTGATTCACTTGTCACACAAAGAGATGGCTGCCAAAAGCACCACTAATTAGAAGAAAACTCAATTAAAAAAGCTTAAAAAGAAGGATGGTGACATTATCTCATAAAGCAAAGAGAAGCAATAGAAGGGTAAAGTATTTTAATGGAAAACTGGCAAGATATCCAACTGAATAAAGTCATCCCAAAGGCTTTCAAGAACCAAAATGGAAGGAGGACCACCACTGCAAGGAAAATGGAAAAGTTTTGCTCATTTTTTTTACTAAAGAGTTTCTTCCATCATGAATGGTGAAACCCCATGTGAACTGAAACAACCTCTAGGAATTGATGCAGAGCGAGAGGAGCAGAACCAGGATAACCTTATTCACAGAGACGGATACACTGTGACACAATCAATTGTAATGGACTTCTCTATTAGCAGCAATGCAATGATCCAAGACATTTCTGAGGGACCTATGAAAAAGAAAACTATCCAATCCAGAGAAAGAACTGTGGAAGCAGAAACACAGAAGAAAAAGAACTGCTTGATCACATGGGTCGATGGGGATGAGATTGGGAATGTAGACTCTAAACGATCACCCCAGTACAACTATCAATAATATGGAAAAAGGTCTTGATCAATGACACATATAAAACCCAGAGGAATTGTGCATTGGCTATGGGAGTGGGGTGGGAGGAGGGGAGGGAAAGAACATGAATCATGTAACCATGGAAAAATTTTATTAATTAATTAATAAAAATAATAAATAAAAATGAATGGTGAAATCACCATACTTAAGTCACCCATATGCCCAAATATGCTTATAGAGAAGATAGAGATCCCTCTGAAGAGAACACAGAAAGAAAAAGTGGCTATATTGAACCAAATTTCTACAGAGGATACCTAAGCATGAGATAACACAACTCAAAGGATCTTTATGCACTCATATATACATTATTTAAAGGAAAAGAAAATGCCAAAGGTGTGTGTGAAAAATCTAGGACCTTATTAACTCAACAACAACAACAATCAAAAAGATCAGTAAGAAAATAATACTCACTACCAATCATTATGCCTTCTCTCCCATCTACTCAAAATATTTTGAGTCTTCCATATACAAATCAAGGGTGGTATCTATGAGAGTGTAAGTAGGGAACAAGTATCTTTCACCAATGTTATTCAGCTATGGACCACATCTTTACCATTTCAAAGTTGACCCAAAGATAAAGAGACTCTTATTGTGTTTGTTATTTGTTGATCATAATGGATTCACCCCTTATAGATTTGTTTTATAACAAGACATCCAATCATACATCAAGACAATTCAAGCTTCTCTGGAAGATGTAATAAGAGAAACAACCCTATTCAATGACTCTGATAATGGGCATTATCAGGAAGACACAAGAGATACAGAACAGAGTCCTTGCACAAGAGGGATTTCCTGTGAATGGTGAGGTACTCTAAATACTCCTTTTTATGTATGACATTGTACTGATTGTACCAATTCCCAAGACATCACGTGGCCTCCTGGAAGAAATCTGTAAATCTGTAACCATGCTGAAGAGTTCAGCCTTACCATTCACACAGCACAGACCAAATGATTAAAATTTTTCTATTACCTAGGGGCAGCTTAAGTGCCTCATTGGATAGAGAGTCAGACATAGAGATGAGAGATCCTGGGTTCAAATCTACTCACAGACACTTCCCAGCCATGTGACTCTGGACAAGTCATGTAACCCCCTTGCCTAACTCTTACTGCCCTTCGACTTTGGAACCAATACACCATATTGATTTTAAGATGGAAGGTAATTCTATTTTTTAAGTCAATTAACCAAATTTTGACATATATGCAGATGGACACCCTGAATAGCTTGTCTATCAGTATGTATAGCTAGAATAGAGAGTACAAATGAACAATAAAACAAAAATTAAATAGCCAAGTGAGCTAGATTGCTTTCAGGAAATTGCAAAACCCTATTACTGACTCCAAGCTTCCATTGACAAAAAGACCCATTTTTAAACAATATTAGTATTTAATTAAGGTTGCTATAGGACAGGGAGATATGAAATATGTCTGCATTCAAAGACCTAAATATGAATATAACACAGAAGGCACTGGAAAAGTGAATGATGGGTTTAAACTGCAACATCCAGCCAATGAGGAATTGTGAAGGGCAGGAGTAAAAGATGTCATCAAGGAACTGTATGATAGGAAGAGTTAATGGGCTGGTCATGTGGCATAACTGAAGGAAGAGAGATGGGCAGGCAGGCAGAACATTGCTCTGGTGCTGTCATAATGTCATGGAACCATAAGAGGAGCTACCAGTATGTTAGCGGGGGTCCCATAAGGCACACATTTAGGAGGATATAAACAAAGCAGCATCATTGGAGGTAATTCTTGATCTCCTTTGGATTGATTTCAGGGTGTAGAAAATTCCTGATGAGGAGCCCCCTGTACCAATTCAGATCAACACCTTTCCTGTAGTGTCTTACAGAGTTGCCAGGAGAATTGAGAGAAGAATGATTTCTCTAAGGTCATATAGCTAGGATGTGTCAACAGTTGTTCTTAAATTCAGGTCTTGCTACCTCAAAGTCTGCTGCCTTTTCTCTAATTAGAAAAATTAGAGCAATGAACAAATATAAGATTAGATTGGAGGAGTAGAGCCAAGGTGGAGGAGAAGGTACAGGAACCCATCATATTTCTAACAAATTACCCATCAAAAAACAATGATGTAACACCTCAACATGAATTCTGGAGCAGCATTACCCATGAAAAGAAAAAGTGAAGTCATTTTCAGCTCAAAGCAGCTTAGAAGGCCAGTATGAGGGATCTAGTACATCAAGGTGGAGTTGAAGCACAGCATACCAGGGCAGGCCCCACCAAGGCTTTGGGCATAGACAAAGCAACAGCTAAGGCTTCTAGAACTCTCAGCCACAGTTGGTAAGGAAATTGGACAACTACTTAGGAGGTTACAGGGGTCCTTTGGCTAGCTCTGGGTACAAGATTTGTTGCATGGCTCATACACAGAGCCAGTTTGCAACCCTGGGGCACTGTCTCAGGATGAGGAAGAGCACCAGCATATACCAATACTCATAGCCAAGGAGGAGCAGGGGACCCTGGTTCCAAGGGATGAAAGTGCTTGGGGTTACTCACAGACCAGAGCACAGACTGGGAGCACACATACTTCTCCTCAGGTCTTACCACCTTAGAAGAACTAAAAACAGATAGATCTCCAGTGCCAGCTTTAAAAGCAGCTGCACAAAGAACCTGAAGCTTGGGACAATGTTTCCTTCACCACAGTTACAGAGCCCAACTTTAAAAGGTTTTAAAACTGAAAAGAAAAATAGAAAAAAGGCAGGGAAATGAGCAAACAACAAAAAAAAGAAACAATATAGAAAAGTATTTTGGTGTCAGAGTAGATACAAACTCAGAAGAAAACAAGTTC
This sequence comes from Gracilinanus agilis, assembly GCF_016433145.1. Classification (NCBI taxonomy): domain Eukaryota; kingdom Metazoa; phylum Chordata; class Mammalia; order Didelphimorphia; family Didelphidae; genus Gracilinanus; species Gracilinanus agilis. The sequence continues at coordinate 722,637,234 of NC_058131.1, forward strand.
AATACTGCTATATCCAAAGCCCCAAGAATATTGCTAATTGCTCTCAAAATCCCAAAAAGAATCTATGGAAGAGCTCAAAAGAGATCTTAAAAATCAAATAAGAGAGGTAGAAGAAAAATTGGGGAAAGAAATGAGAGAAAAACAGGAAAATCATGAAAAAAGAGTCAACAGCTTGGAGGCACAAAAAAATACTGAAGAAATCAATACTTTAAAAAACAGACTAGGCCAATTGATAAAAGAGGCACAAAAACCCAAAGAACAAAATAACTTATTAAAAAGCAGAATTTTGTCAAATGGAAAAGGATATACAAAAATGCACTGAAGAGAAAAACATCCTAAAGACAGAATTACCTCTTTAGAAAAAGAGTTATAAAAATTCACTAAGGAAAAGAACTCTTTAGAAAATAGAATTGGCAAATGAAAAAGGAGGTACAAAAGCTAACTCAAGAAAATCATGCCTTGAAAATTAGAATTGGTCAAATAGAGGCTAATGACTCCATGAGACATCAAGAAACAAAGTCAAAGGAATGAAAAAAATAGAAAAAAATGTAAAATGTCTCATGGGAAAAACAACTGACCTGGAAAATAAAGCCTGGATAGATAATTTAAGAATTATTGAACTACCTGAAAACCATGATCAAAAAAAGAGCATAGACATCATCTTTCAAGAAATCATAAAGGAAAAATGTCCCTAATATCCTGGAGCCAGAGGACAAAACATAAATTGAAAGAATTTACCAATTACCTCCTGAAAGATATCCCAAAAGGATAACTCCCAGGATCATTATAGCCAAATTCCCAAACTCCCAGGTTAAGGAGAAAATATTGCATTCAGTCAAAAAGTAACAATTTAAATATCATGGAGCCATAGTCAGGATAACACAAGACTTAGCAGCTTCTACATTAAAGGATCAGAGGGCCTGGAATATGATATTCCAGAGAGCAAAGAAGCTAGGTCTTCAACCAAGAATCACTTACCCACCAAAACTGAGCATAATCCTTCAAAGGGAAAATTGAATGGGTATTCAATGAAATAGAAGACTCAAACATTCTTGATTAAAAGACCAGAGCTGAATGAAAAATTTGACTCTCAAATAAAGATACATGAGAATCATAAAAAAGGCAAATCAGAAAGAGAAATCAAAAGACAGTCAATAAAGTTAAACTGTACACATCCCTACATGGAGAGACCATTCTTTTAATTCCTAAGGACTTTGTCATTATTAGTGCAGTTAGAAGGAGTATGCATAGAGAGAGGAATGAGGGTATGAATTTAATATGATGGGATGTTATAAAAAATTAAATTAAAGCATGAGAAAGAAGAAGGCATTGGGAGAAAGGGAAAGGGAAAATAAGAATGGAATAAATTGCACATAAAATAGGCATTAAATGGCATTCACAGTGGAAAGAGGAAGATGGTGGAGCATGTGAGCCTTACTTTCATCAGAACTGGCTTAGTGAGGGAAGAAGATACACAATCATTTGGGAATAGAAAGCTCTCTTACCTTACAGAAAATTAGGAGGTCAAGTATAAGAGAAGGGGGAGGGACTGATAAAAAGAAGGTAAATTGGGAGAGATGGAGGTCAGAAACTAAATAGGGATAAATGGGATGGAGAATAATACACAGTAATCATAATGGTGTAAAAATCGTTTACAAGTTTCTCTAATGCAGGCCTCATTTCCCAAAATACATAAAGAAATGAATTAAATATATAAGAATACAAATCGTTCCTCAATTGCTACATGGTCAAAGGATATGAACAGGCAGTTCTTGGAAAGGTAATTAAAGATTTTAAAATTCTTTAAATCACTGTTGTTTAGAGAAATGCAAATTAAAATAACTCTGAAGTACCACCCCATACCTATCAAATTGACTATTATGACAGAAAAGAAAAATGACAAAACTTGGGGGGAATGTGGGAAAGCTGGGTGACAAATGTGTTGTTGGGGGAGTTGTGAATTGATTCAACCATTCTGGAGAGCAATTTGGATCTAAAATAGTGCATACCCTTTGACCCAGCAATACCATGACTAGGTTTGTATCCCAAAGAGATTAAAAGGAGGTGGAGGGAACCTATATGTACAAAAATATTTTAAGCAGCTCTTTGAGGGGGGGCAAAAAGTTGGAAAGTGAGGCAGTGCCCATCAATTGGGAAATAGCTTGAATAAGTTATAGTACATGATTGTAATGAAATACTATTTTTCTATAAGAAATGACAAGCAGGAGGAGCTAAGAAAAAGCTGGAAAGGCTACACAAACTGAAGCAGACTGAAATAAGCAAAACCAAAAGACAATGACAAGAATATTTTACAATGAACAACTGTGAATAACAGCTATTCTCAACAATGCAATGATCCAAAGCTACCCCAAAGGACTCATGATAAAAAAAAGCCATCTACTTCTAGGGAAAGAGAGTCTGAAACCAGATCAAAGCCAATTTCTTTCACTTTCTTAAATTTTTGTTTGTTTCCTTCCAAAAAAGGATTAATATGAAAAAATGTTTTACATGGTTGCACATGTAAAATCTATATAAAATTGCTTAGCACCTGAAGGGAGGTGAGGGAATGAGGGGAGGGAGAAAGAGAGAGAATTCCAGACTCAATATTCTTTGAAAAATGTTGGAAACTGTTTTTACATGTGATTGGTGGGGGAGGGGGATAAAATTAAATTTAAAAATATCAGATAGATTTTTTAAAAAATAAACAAATTTAAGACATTTAAATCAAATCATTGGAAATTTCAAATGATGATTTATGAAATTTCTCAAATTCTTTCAATTCTATTGTTTGGTTTGGGGGATTTTGGAAACCAGTTATTATACCTTATACTTCCTAAATGAATGATATTGAGAAATATAGCACATTAAATACTATTTTTCACTTACACATGAAAACCATTTAACTTTGAGTTTGTACACTTCCCATTCTCAGACAATGATCAGTAGCATAGCCTCACTAATGTGAGTCTTGATGTTGATGGGAGCAATTTGAGCCTATGTGGAGATGTGACACATGCAAATCCAACTTTAACCTTGTATCTGCATATAAGTAATAGCTAAGTAATAGCTCTCCACTGCATTCGTTGTGAGTTGGAGTGATTTCTCTTACTCTCACTTGGATTAACTTGGATTTAAACTTTATTTTAGTTGAAAAAGAGAGAAGTGATTTATGTCACAGTGTACTCCAACATATCCAGTCATTTTGACCATTGCTTCAGTCCCTACTTCTTTGTCAGCTTGCAAATAATCCAAGATGGTGCACCACACAGTTTGGAAACATTTAGAGAACATACAAAGAGGAGTTGGCTTGTAGATGTCCCATTTGCTCAGGGAAGGGGTCAAGGGTTACCTAGGGCTGGCAGCCCTTACGACTCTTCTGCCTTGGAATCATTATTTAGCATTGATTCTAAGACAGAAGGTAAAGGTGTAAAAAAACAAACAAACAAAAGCAAGATACTTGACTGAGAAGTTTCAACTTCTCCTTCTAATGAGGAGAAAAATGGGGACATTACAAAAGGTACCTGTAGTATTCAAGATGGAAGCTGCCAATCCCTAAGGTGTTGTGGGAGAAACATACCCTAGTGTGTAGCAGGGTGCCCTGAGAATGGGAGACTCAAGCTAAGAAAAGAACTTTATTTGAAGAAGTAGTTTAAGATGGCATAATGGCCTAATAGCTGGTAAAATAGACTGGAGGCTAAATGGATAGCCTTGGTGCTGATGGAGCTTGGGGTTAATGGGTTAGCCTTGGGAGCTAATAGAGTAGCCTAATGGGTGATGGACTCACAGCCCCAGGTGTGGAGCATCATCTCCATAGGCCTGGAGCTGATAGAGTAGCCCCATATCCCTGAGTTGATGGAGTAGCAGCCCTTGGGGTGATGGAATAGCCCAATAAGTAATAGAGTAGCAACCCAAGTGTGGAGTAGCAGCTCAGTCCATAGAGTAGCATCTTCCACCTGCTGTGGATCAGGATTTACATATGTATTAGGGTCTTGGGGATAGTCATTTCCTATTCCAGAAAAATCTTCACCTTTTCCCCAAAACCTGGGAAATGGGCATGGCCAAATTCAGGTGGAGGTGTGTTTTGGGGTATGTGTTGTAATAATAATGAGAGCCAGCCAATAACCAATGTTATGTTTGTCCCATCCCCCTTGCCAAATCCCATCCTTACAGTGTCACTAGAAAGGGAATCAAGAGCACCTGCAGGTTTAGGGGATCCTTCTGGAAAGCCAGAGTCCTTAGTATGCATGTCCCATGTTCCCCCCAGTTGTCCATCTTGTCTTCATATGTCAGTGTGGGAGAAGTCTCATTACTCTTCTGATGGGAGTGGGGATGGGGATGCATTATACTGGAGGATCACTATACGTAATTAGTTCTGTCTAATAGTTCAGAACTAAAGTAACTATAGAACAATATCAGTAATTAATAAAAACAGATTAGGCCTAAAACTGATGCCCAAACATTACAGATCCAGTAATAAAATGATTGATGCTGCAATTTATGCTTGATTAATCCTGAAACTACACATTTTCAGTTGATGTTTAACTAGTGAGAAATGCAAGATTCCAGAGTATTCAGGCCCTGTTTCTGTTATTGCCCCTCACTGTCCACTGCCAACCTCCATCAACAGATTTCTTCCATGAAGGACCAGTTGATGACTAAATGCTATGCTTGCTCATTCCCTCCAGTGATGTCTGTAAAAAAGGGTGCCCTAAGGTTATTAAGGATACAGGAGGATGTTCTATTGTAAGCCCATGTAGATCTCCTTATCAGGCTACTTCAGGTAACATTGTGCCTCCCCAACTTCCACCCCAACTAATTGTATAAAGGGAAATATGCTAGTGAGAATTGGTGAGCCATAGTTTGAGGAGTGTAGACACATTAGTATAGACCTAAGACAGCCATCTTCTGGCAAACCCAGCCTACCAGTGCTAGTTAGTGGAGATGGTGCTCCAGGTTACACATGAATAGGGGCATTTTAGCTATTCCTTAATCATCAGGTTTATGAGAGGTTTTCAGTTATCATTAATTATTATTATCATGAAACAAATAGGAATCTTTTTGTAGGGAGAGGTCATTTTTCTTCTCTTTTCATGTTATTTTCAGGAAAAACGGATCCTAGCAATGAAATCAATGAATCAAAGGGCATGGCTAGTCTTGTACTTCATGACATGTATAACCCCACTGATATAAGATATCTCTTATATTATCCACCAAGAGCCCAACGAACAATGCAGTAGAGTATCTGCTTCCCTCCACATCATTGGACTTTCTCTCTTTTTTGGTAAGCTTCTTTTTGGTAGCTTTTTTTGGTAATTGTGTGTTTGTGGATGTGTGGATGTATGAATGCATGAGTATATATAGCATGTGTATACATGTATACGTGTGTGCATTGCATTATGTGAATGTGTGTATATGTATATGTGTATGTTAATGTGTGTTATACTATGTATGTTTATATATGTATCTGTCTATATAGATATGTGCATGTGTATGTGTATATAGTGTGTGTGTGTTTGTGTGTGTGTGTGTGTGTGTACAAGTTGGGATAACTAACCTCCTAGATGGAGAAGGGTCTTCTGGACACCTCCCATATGTCTTAGGTATGTGGGCACTACTTACTCTTTGGACTGCTGTGCTCTCTTCAAATTGCTCTCAGCCCAACAGATCTAGCTTCTGTATATATTTTTATAAAATCCACAATTTAAAATTCTATGTGAGGAAATTTTTCAGGAAAAGAAGCTCGCTAGCTCCTTGAATACAGAAAACAAACTGTTTGGAGAAAAATGCCTGCAGAAACCTACACTGCATCAGAAGATCCAGAATGAACTTTTGGGTGCAATTGATTGAACTGAAGGGGATTGAACACAGTTATTTTGAATGTTCACTCTTATGTGAAAGGGAACTTCCCCCAAATGGCTTTTTGTCAATGCGCCTAGCAAACATTGGTTTTGCTTTCTCTCTCTTCTATTTCCCTCTTATCTCTAACTATTGTAATTTCCTCTTAGAAGGTACAATGTTGTATGCACCTATAGTTAAAAGATTTTTAGGGGTACAAGATGATTATGTCAAATGATCCAGTGGGGAGACTAGTCTTCTAAAGGATCACAGGGGGAATTGTGAAAATGGGATTAACTCTCCCCTTGCCCACTTTTAGCTTTAATCACCAAAAGTGTATCACCCTAAGAGCATGAATTATGTAACCATGTTAACTTTTCAAAAAAATAAATATTTTAAAAAACTAAAAAAACTAAAAAATAGAAAACAAAAAAAAATATCTAAAGGGGATAAAAACTAAAAAAAAAGAAGTGTATCACCCCACTTATCCTTAAGTATGGGAAGGTCTGTGACCCATGTATGCTATAGTGGGTGATGAATCAGAAATGACTAACTACCCCCTGGGCAGTCCTAAGCAAAGCTAAAGCTACAATTGGTCCATGTAAAGTGGAAGGAATGCACAGAAAGTGATGCAAAGGAGTGTCTTTAAAAGCAGCAGCAACTTCCTGTGGAGTTAGTTCTTTGGAGTTGGGAGTTCAAGTTGGAGTTGGAGGCTAGCGAAGATCTGCTTGGTGGACTTGAGACTCTGAAATTTGGTGAGACTGTTCTTAAATCTCTCCCTTTGAACTACTATGTGGATGAGTGAAAAGGCTGACTCCTTTTCTCATGGCTAAAACCCTTGTTTAATTTACCTCTGGACCCCTCTTTCCTGGGGCCTCTGAAGCCCTGCCTAGTTTGGACCAGGCTGGAGCAATTATCTACTCTCTCTCTCATTTCCTTACTTTCACTCTTTCTCCTTTTGTAAATAAACTACCATAAAAAGTCATTCTGGCTTGAGTAATATATTTTGGCAACCACATTTTTATACATTTAGTACAAACTTCAATTTTTAACACTTACACTTCCCAGAGAAGGATCAGCAACATTCCGTTATACTACCAGCTAGCTCAGGGTGCTGGGGCTCTCCATTCATTGCTATAAGTCCTTGTACTTCCATTAAGGCAGAGCCATAACCAGAAGTCTCTCTAAGCCTCTGATACTAAAAGTCAAGGATTCCATGACATCTGATTAAATCAGCATCAGCAAAGTCGCTAGAAAACGTCTTTCCTCTTTAGGCTTCTCCCTCTCAGACAAGAAGGGAGGGGCAGGAAAAAACCCCAACAACAACTTTGGAAACTTGCTGCCCACTGACTACCCTTCTTGCCAGTCTCTTCTGACAAAGAAGCTCTGGCAAAGCTGCTTTTCACTCCCTGCTGAATCTCCTACTGGCTTCTCCCATCTCTTCCGTTTTGGCTTCCTATCTCTTAACCCTCTTAATGATTTAAATCAGAACCTCCTAGCACTAGGTGACTCAGTTTTAACTTAAAAGGTAACGATTCACCAAATATCCCTTAAGAAATCGGCAGCCCTTTTCTAATAATACCTTAGTTTCCAAGTAGTTCTATGAGGTTTTTTTTTTAGTTTTACCCTCTAAAGTCTTAAACAGTTATGCATAAATGAATTGAGACCATAATCTCAACTTCCTCAGCACAGTCCTTTTATTTTTATCCTTGAAATTGGTTCTGGATGTTTACATTTCTCCTTAAAAAAAAATAAAACAAACATCTTTGCTTTCTTTAAATCACCAAATTTTTCACATGTAAATAAAGCATCATTGAGCATCTTTTGCAATGCTGCTTAAGCTTTTGTATTTACACCAGTTTATTTTTGTTCCAGAAGCATTCAATTCTATCTGTTTATTCATATGCATATTTCAACAGCTTTTTGTCAAACCAAAGTTTGCTTCTTACTCTTTTCTGATATTGAAATATTCCCCAAGACAGAGCCAATATCCTAAATATTTTATCATTGAATAGGGTGCTTTTTTGGTAATAAATCTACATTTTCTGCCCCTTCATCAATAAACCATCTTATGTAAATAGGAGAGTAATTTAAATAGAATCATCTAACCTTCCAATTGTTTATGAGCTTGGAAAATGTTATTCATGTTGCTGGAAATGGAGGCACAGATTATACATGAGAATAATAATAACCAACATTGGTAAAGTGCTTTATCTTATTTAACTCTCATGATAAACCTGAGGCTATTATTATCCCCATTTAACAGACTAGACAACTGGAACTGAGAAAAGTTGTGACTTATCCAGAGACACAGGACTAAGAAGCAACTGAGACTGTAGATAATAATAGTTAGCTGGGCAAGTCAAACTTTGCTGTTTGCCTCAGTTTCCTCATCTAAAAAATAAGCTGGAGGAGGATTTGACAAACTACTCCAGAATATTTTTTTTTCTAAACCCTACCTTCCATCTTGGAATCATTATCATGTATTGGCTCCAAGGCAGAAGAATGGTGAGGGTAGGCAATGGGGGTCAAGTGACTTGCCCAGGGTCACACAGCTGGGAAGTGTCTGAAGCCGGATTTGAACCTAGGACTTCTGGTCTCTAGGCCTGGCTCTCAATCCACTGAGCTACCCAGCTGCCCCTCGCCAGAATTTTTGCCAAGGGCTGGACACAGAAAAAGCATTTATAGAATTCTTCAAGATTTGCAAAATGCTTAACAAATATATCTCATTGGTCTTCACAATAACCCTGGTAATTAGATGATATTATTATCTCCATTTGAAGATAAGGAAACTGAGGCAGACTGTGGTAAATTATACCTCCTCTAATAAGTGTCTAAGGCAGAATTTGAACTCAGAACTTTCTAACTCCAAGTCCAACACTATCCATTGTGCCAGCCAGGCTTTCCTGACTCCAAATCCAATGCCCTATTCACCATGTCATCCTACCCCTTCAGCAAATCCAAAATATTCCCAGATTTAAGCCTGGATGGGAGCACATAAATCAAAGAGAAGACTGTCTTTGAGAGGCCCCCTGAGGACATGTAGGTCACCCTCTCTGACGGCAAAATAATAGCTCAATCACATTCTCATCCTCTTTAACTCTAACCCTCTGGGAAAGGAACTGGGCTTCCATCTATGGAAGTCACAGCTGAACCTACCAGACAAGGGAGGACTCCAAGGAACTGGCCTCTGATTCAGCCTGGGGAAGATTTTCCTCCTTAGAACATTGTCTCAGCAGCCCTCACAGCCAGCTTCCATGTTCCCTGGGCAAGAACCCAAGCTGATTCATGCATGGGCCAGTCCCTGGAGCCCGATGGAGAACCTCCCCCATCCCCTGCTGCGGAGATTTCCCAGGCACACCCAGCACTGTGCATCCCCCACCCCACCCCACAAGATGGAGCAGAATGGCTCCGCCCAACCATCTGAAGAGATGGGGAGGGTAAGAACCCCCAAGGGTGCACAGGCAGCGCCCCCCACCCCCAAACCCTCCAAGACCTCCCCCAAGCCTATAAAATGCATCAGATAAAATGCATCAGCCCAGCCAAAGAAGGAAAAGAGGAGGACCAGGGTAGGGGCCAGTGCCTCTAACCCACAATGCCTTAAGGAAAGGGAACTAGACAGCCCCCCCTGCCCCCCTCCCTCCAAGATCACAGAGCAGGGGGGGATCTAGGCTTCAGGTTACACGCTCCTTCTAAATGTCTTGTAAATAAAAGCCCAGATATTGGATCCATTTTGCAATTACGGTAAAGGATATTTCCCCAGGAGGAGTTTATATTTGAAAACAATATCCCTGGTTGTCTCATTATCTCTTCTAACCCACTGCTTGTCCTGCAGAACCAACTGCACAGTGGCTCATAAATCTCGAGAGGAAAAAGAAAAGCATTTATAGGCAATATTTCATCTCGGGAAGGGAATGACTCTGGATATTAAGATGAGAGGAAACCCCCCATTCAGGCTTTCTTCTCCACCCTCTCACCTTTGTGCAGTATCATCTCTATGGGGCACGGGCTCGGCGGCCCACTTTCTGGTTCAGAGATGCCCTTTCCTGTAAGAGAGGAGGCCAAGGCCGGCCCTGCTCCCCCTGGCCGGGTTATCGGAGCTTCCCGGTTCCTGGTGCTGCTCTGCTCCTCTGGCTACCTGGCATCCTGCCTGGCGTGTTGGGAGCCACACAAAAGGGGATCAGACAGCATTCCCTGAATGGGGAAACATCCTATTCTAGTGGAACAGTAACCTTCAGACAGAACTGATCGAGCCCAATGTCCTTCAATACGGTATTTATGGTCCGGCACAAGCAGGGGCCTCTGTCTTCTTCGGGCCCGCCATGGCATCGTCACTTAATGAGGCGCCAAGGACGCCAGGGACACAAAGGCCACATTCATTCACCCAGGAAACAAGAATTCAGGGCACAAGCGACGCCTGGGGCTTGGAGGAAACGGTTTGAAATCCTGGCCAGCCCAAGCCTTGAGAAAAGCCGATTTCTTTCTTCTCTGTAGGGCCTGGAAGATAAGGAGGAAGGCACAGATCCCGGGGCTTATTCTGGACAGCGGCGAGGAAAGCCTCCGCGGCAGAAATGATAACCTTTCCCGGGGTGACCTCCCTGTAATAGACGGTGGCCCGGTTTAAATCACCTGAAATACCTGGAGATCTGTTGGGTTCTCTTGTTTGTGAAAATAATTTCCCAGATAACAGTCCCCCAGAGCCCTGACAAGCAGGTAATCCACAGATTAGTATTTCTTTTAAAATAGAGATTAAACAAACCCCAGGATTTCTTTCTATAGAGGGTACAGAGACCAGGAACAATGCAGGATTAGGAAAGGGAGCCAGGGACACGGAGGAAACAATCCTAGAGACAAAGAGAGAAGACCAAGTTCTACGCCCTGCCCTGACACTGAAAAACTGAACAAAGATGGGCATGTCGCCACTTCTGGAGACCTCCCTGAGCTGGAGCCCACTGGACAAGTCCCTTCACCTTGTTTGCCTCAGTTTCCTCATCTGTAAAATAAGACCCCAAATGGGGTCACAAAGAGTCAGACTGAAATTAAATGAATGAACAGCAATAGCAACCACAATTTGCGATGTACTTCACAGGGGCTACCAGTGATGGCAAACCTTTTAGAGACAGCATGTTCCAACTGTACCCTCAAGCCATCTGTGAGCCCCCTGTATTACCTCCAGACAGGGGCAGAGGAAGTGCTCACATTGTGCTGCTGGGCAGAGGGGTAGGGCATGTGAGGAGAAGGGAGAAAGGAGCAGCCCCTCTGTCACAAGGAAGTTCACGTACCATTGGTTCACAAATATGGAACTAACACTAGCCGCAGTCATACTACTACTAGCTAGCAGTCATCTCTTGCTTTAAAGTTGGCAAATTGCTTTCCCTAGGTCAGTGGTTCCCAAACTTTTTTGGCCTCCTGCCCCCTTTCCAGAAAAAATATGACTTAGCTCCCTGGAAATTAATTTTTTTTAAATTTTAATAGTAATTAATAGGAAAGCTAAATGCACCCGTGGCCATCACCTCCTCCCTGGATCACTGCAGCACCCACCAGGGGGCGGTGGCTCCCACTTTGGGAAAATCACTGCCCTAGGTTATAACATTTGATCCATTACTAGAGGATTGTTAAGGTCCCTCCACCTTATACATGCTATGATTCCCATGAATGGCTCTATTTTGATGTGTCCATTGCATGAGGCAAAGTGAGTTCTTTTGGAATGTGGATGGTTTTTTGCTTTCTTTGTATCCCCTGCACTTAGCATAATGTCTGGAACATAGTAGGTGTCTAGCAAATGCCAGCTGACTACCTGGCCACCTTTGCACTGTCTGAGTCACTAGTTGGGATGAACTTCATCATTCTGTTACCCATTTCTTTTGGTAAAAATAACAGGACTCCCTTCTTTCCTGTTAAAAAAATAAAACAACAAACTTGAGCACTGTTAAGAAGATGATGCTTGGGTTTTCTCTCTCCCTGCTCCTGCTCTTGTTCTTCCTGAACCTCTGTGAGCACAGGATTTCTATTATCCTTTGGTCATGTTCCTCTCTTTGAAATGATGGCTATAATCAAATCTTGAATATAGGTGTGCTGTCTTTATTCCAGCATATCCTCCCTCATGGGCTTGGTAGTTGATATCCACAGAGAAATATAATAAATATTTTTAGGCCCCCATGCTTCTTTTTCTTTTTTTCTGCAGCAATGTTTCTAAACTAGAATCATTTTTCCCTCAATGACTTGCTGCACAGCACAATCTATCACTTATATTGTGAAATGTTGAATTCTCAGCATTTTTATATTCAAGATGCTCCATGTAAGTGAACATAATGTAATTGAAAACCCTAGTTTCCTTTGCAATCACCAGAATCTTACCTGCCCATCAGCCCTGGGCTTCAGAGAACTGAAACTCAAAGGACCAAATAGTCTGCTGTTTCTAGGCAACTCCCACCCACCCACCCAAAGAGCCCCAAAAGAGTTCATGGCCTCTGAGTCATCCTAGATATGTTTCTCTCTCTCTCTCTCTCACTCTCTCTCTCTCTTTCTCTCTCTCTCTCTCTCTCTCTCTCTCTCTCTCTCTCTCACACACACACACACACACACACACACACACTCACACATTCCAAAAACAAAAAAAAGTTGTAGCAATTTGTATTTTGAAGAAAATTAAGGCTAAGTGAATTGTCAAAAAGAAGAAAAAATTTTATTTTAGAGAGTAAATAATTTTTAAAGCCAAAAGGACCCAACTTTACAAAGACATGATAGAATCATAATTTGCTTTACATTTTAATATGGTTTACTTTTTGAATACTATTAAATAAATCCTATTATTTATACTAGGCTTTCATGACATGAAAAAGTTGCATTTAACTATTCTCAGAAAACTGAAAAAAAAAAGATGAATATAAAATATCTTATGGGTTAAGTCAATTATTAAGCATGGAATCATTCTTAGACATATCCTCAGACCTATAAAGCACGGCATTATTAATATTCCTTGAATTGTTTTGATAGGCCCCTTCTTTGTTTACTTTCTTATTTACAATTTTCTTACCAATACAAGCACTTTATTCCCTTTAAGATCCCCCCCCCCC
>NC_058131.1:722652538-722661005 GCF_016433145.1 Gracilinanus agilis
TGGCCTCTGAGTCATCCTAGATATGTTTCTCTCTCTCTCTCTCTCTCTCTCTCTCTCTCTCTCTCTCTCTCTCTCTCTCTCTCTCTCTGACACACACACACACACACACACACACACACACACACACATACTCAGTTGCCAGCCTGTGTTGATTGGATCTCCACAGTACATGTTCCAGCCATCCCCTTGTCTCTCTGCTCATATCTTACCACCACTCCATGAAGGCCTTCATCACCTCTCCTCCTGGCTATTTCCATCACCTCCTAACTGATCTCTGCCTAGTTTCTCCTACTTCATTAATGCATACAGAATTGTCAAATTGATGTTTCTACGACATAAATATTCATTAATTGCACACTCAATAATCCTCGGTGGTTTTCTATTTGCCCCTCTGAAGAAATACAAAATCCTCTCCTCTGCCTGTCAACAACAACAACAACAACAAAACCCTTACTTCCCGTCTTAGAATCAGTGCTGTATATCGTGTCCAAGGTAGAAGAGGGATAAGGAGTAGGCAATTTGGAGGTGTCTGAGGTCAAATTCGAACCCAAGACCTCCCATCTCAAAGCCTGGCCATCCATAGAGCCCCCTAGCAGCTCCCTGCCTAACATTTAAAGTTCTCCAGCACCTGGCTGCCATCTATCTCTCTGGTTTCTCTGTCTATGACCTACCATCCATCCCTTTTGAGTCTTTGCACCTGAGATCCCTGGAATGCTTCTGTCTTCACCTCAGACCAAAAGATTCAGCCTCCCAAACTTCCCTCAAAACTGGATCAGAGTCTGCCTCTCACATAAGGCTTTTCCTGATTAGCCTTCCCTCCCGAAATTGTTTTGTATTATTTTGCTATATTGTCTTGACCTTTTCATTTACCAAGTAAGTACTTTGCCTTCTCAAAAATAAAGACTTTGTATACATTTTCTTTTCGGAGAGCATCCAGCCTGGCTTCCTCCCCAGCTCCGCAGCACCCTCCAGCCCCTGGTGATGTCTGCTCCCTGAGGGCAGGGACTATTTTGCATTTTGTCTCTGGCTTGGTTTAAATCTGTTGAATGTGTAAACCTGAGAGGGAGCCACTGTGCTTGCAATAGGAATCTGCTCACCAGACAAGTAGGCAGCATCCACCATGATGCTTTGTTTGCATACACGCTTACCCACTTGGGAAATTCTGCACGGATGCTTCAGGAATCTCAGTCTGGAACTGTGTTCCACTTCTCTGTGCTGACAAAGACAGTGATAATGCATCATTGATTCTAGCCCGAGCTCACTGAGTCAATAAAGAACTTTGTTTAGACATCATTTGGGTGGGCAAGTCTCCCAGATGGGGCTGAAATGCTGCATTTTTAAGATGCTGAATGTGGTCCAGGAGGATCCTAAATTCTAAAGATAACATGCCTTTGCTAGCCTTACAGTAGTCTAATTGTAATCACAATCATATTCCCTGGGAAATGCAAAGGCATTCTGTGATTTGTGCCTGGCGCTTGACATTTCCAATGCTTCCTGTATTAGGAGTGGGAAGACAAAATAAATTCTCAATAATCCCCCAACTCTACCTGCTAATTCAGTGGCAAATTTGCGAATTAAACCTGTCAGGAGCTGTGAAACTTAATTTATCCCAACATTAAGTCATCAAGGTGAAAAAGTCTGTCTTTGGCTACCTTCTTCCCAGTTAACTTGCGCAGGGTCCCCTTTCAGGACTCGAGAGCTCGCCAAGATGTGGGGAGCTCAAATGGAAATCAAGAGACTAAGTTTGGGACTGTAAACATGCTTTGGGGCCTTGGGCTGGTCCCTGCTCCACTCTGGCCCTCATTCCTCATCTGACAAATGAATTGGTTTAACTCTGATCTCGAAGGTCCCTATCACTTCTAATTTTCTAATTCTATATCTATCCTTTTCCTATTACGTATTGCATAATATTTAAGTAAACGGCATGTTAAGTGCTTTGGGTAGCTTTTGTTGTTGGTCAGTCCTTTTGCATTTATGTCTGACTCTTCGTGACCCTATTTGAGGTTCTCTTGGCAAAGATAGTAGAGTAGTTTGCCATTTCCTTTTCCAGCTTATTTGACAGATGAGGAAACTGAGGCAAATTGGGTTCAGTGACTTGCCCAGGATCACATAGCTGGTAAGTGTCTGAGACCAGTTTTAGACTTAGAGAGTCTTCCTAACTCTAGGCTTGGTACTCTCTCCACTGTACCACCCAGCTGCCTCTTTTAGTAACTACTTTTGTTCTAAGAAATGTGATGCAAGCCTAGAAGGCTTGGGGAGGCAGAGCTAATTCATTATCTCCTTGGTTTTCTGTTTCTGGGGTCTCAGCACTACACAATGGGAAAAAAAGGTGGATTTGACATTAAGGAACCTGATTTTGACTCTTATTCCATGTGTAACCTTGGACAAGTCACTGTATCTATCCAGGACTCAGTTTCTTTAACTGTAACATGAAGTCCAGGTATCCCTTCTATATCAGAGGGTTTAGGGACAATCTAGAAAGTCTGCCTAAAAGTTTTTGGCCCTCCCTTTATTCTAGAAAAGTCTGAATTTTATCTTTTTCTTTTATGGGGTATTTATAGTATCTTATTATAAAATTTGAATTAAGTATTTATTTGGTCATACCAATATGGAAGTGTGTTTTGCATGAAATACATGTATGGTCTGGATCAAATTACTTACAGTCTCCAAGTAGGGGGAGGGAAGGGAGGAAGGAAGATGGTTTAAATCTTATAATTTTGGAAAACGTATGTTAAAATTATTATCCCATGTAATTGGGGAAATAAAATAACTTTGAATAAAAAAGGATTTGGTCAGAGGCTGTATTCTATGCATTTCTGAGTTTCTAAACATTTTCAGTGGCATCTGCTGGCCTTCACATGTACTGTTTGTGGTTTCCACAAAACTCCCCCAAATTCCTATTCAGTGTCTTATGCCCACCAGCAATATATCAGAACCACAATAGAGAAAGTTAAAATGTGGAAGGGCCACTTATATTTGGACTGGGTGATATCTAAGGTCCTCTTTAGGACCAACTCAGCCATTCCTAAGCCAGGGAAGACCATGTCCCTCTTCTCCTCTTGGCTCCCTAAAAAACTCCAATCTAGTGACACTGCCCTGTCAACAAGAGCTGGTCCAGTGTATGCCCGACATGCTTTCTGGATGGCAGAGTTAGCAGGACTAGACAGACATGACATGATTCACTGGCCCCTGCACACAGGGGATAGATATCCACTTTCCTGCCTCCCTTCCCCAGTAGGAATTAAAACAATATGTCCCATTCCTATAATGAGTCTATGGTTTATACATGGCTCCTTCACTCTGACTTTCCACCCCTCCCCACCCCCATGTACTTGGTAGCGAAGCATTATTAACCCCATTTGACAGATGGAAAAAACTGAAAGTCAGACAAGGGTAAGTGATTTTCATAGAGCCATATGGCCAGGAAATGGCCAAGACAGGAACTGAATTCAAGGATCCTGACTAGTAACCCATCATACCCTCAGTTTCCATTTGGCTTCTTCTATCTTGCCTCTTCCTTTCTGGCTACTCCAAGTCTCCTACCCTTCAAGAACTAACTTCAGTTTCTTCCACATCCATGAAGGCTCTCCTTACCCAGGACCCAGTCCCAGTCAGCTCCCATAGCCATTGCTTTCTAGCCAGTGTCTTTATTCACTTCCAAATATGGTGCCTTGTTCTCTCATAGATTTATGTCTATAGTACCCAACTAACTTCCCTGCATCAGTACAGTGCCTGGCATTGGTGGGACTGTCCTCAATTTCTGGAATCCAGTCCTTCCTCACCTCCACCATTTACAATCCTGCTCTTCCTCCCAGGTTCAGTTCAGATGCCCTAGAGGAGCTGATTGCTCTACTAAGTCCCACAAAGTAAACCCAAAGAGGCAGCTTAATTAACATCAGAAAGAACTCCCCACTTTGTGAATTGATCCAACCATTCTGGATGGCAATTTGGAACTATGCCCAAAGGGCTTTAAAGGACTGTCTGCCCTTTGATCCAGCCATACCACTGCTTGGTTTATACCCCAAAGAAATAACAAGGAAAAAAACTTGTACAAAAAATTTTATAGCCACATTGTAGTGGCAAAAAACTGGAAAATGAGGGGATGCCCTTCAATTGAGGAATGGCTGAACATTGTGGTATCTATTGGTGATGGAATACATTTGTGCTGAAAGGAATAATGAACTGGAGGAATTCCATGTGAACTGGAACGACCTCCAGGAACTGATGCAGAGTGAAAGGAGTAGAACCAGAAGAACACTGTACACAGAGGCAGATACACTGTGGCACAATCAAATGTAACAGACTTCTCTACTAGTAGCAATGCAATGATCCAGGACAATTCTGAGGAACTTATGAGGAAGAACATTATCCACATCCAGAGAAAGAACTGTGGGAGCAGAAACACAGAAGAAAAAAAACTGCTTGATCACATGGGTTGATTGGGATATGGCTGGGGATGTAGACTCTAAAATTTCTAAACAATCACCCTACTGCAAATGTTAATAATATGGAAACAGGTCTTGATCAATGACACATGTAAAACCCAGTGGAATTGCTCGTTGGCTCTGGGAGGAGCAAGGGAAAGAACATGAATCATGGAATCATGGGAAAATATTCTAAATCAATTAATTAAAATTTTTTAAGAAAAAAAAAGAAAGAACTCCCCAAAAATGATTCCTAAAGTCCAGCAGGCTGTCTCAAGAGGATCCTCCAAAACTAATCCCAAAACTCTAGAAGTTTCTAAGCAGATGATGGAAGACCAATTGACTGACATGTTGTAAAAGGAAATCCTGTTTAAATATGACTTGGATGAGGTTTCCTCTGAGGGTACTTCTAGCTCTGAGATCCTGGATTCCAAAATACCTCTTCAATGACAACTTTCCTATCTCTCTCTTTTCCTTCTACTCTCAGGCTAAGAAGGAACTTTCCCTCTTCAGAGTTCCCTAGAGCCCTGACTCTGGCTTAATCCTTTATTGTCCATCACACTTGGCTTGCTGTTTTACTGCTCCTTAGGTAGGGAGGCTCAAAGCTCCAAGAGGCCCATTGGCACTACAATTACTTATAATAAAGGGAGTTGGGGAAAATGACCCAAGAGGAGAGGGATGCCTGGCCAAGTTGTTGTTCCTGACTTCCTCACTCTTCCTATCCATTTGTTCAAGGAAACCAAAGGACAGCGCCTCATTCCTGAGAAAACTGAAAAGCCTCACAACCAAGGCAGTAATTGGAAGTGGTTCTTGGTTTTGAAATTTGAATTTAACAAGTCCCAAATAAAAGAGGCATTTCTTCATACAACATAAAACAGAAAAGAAGATTGACCATGGAAATGCAAATCTGAAACAGCATGGCTTATATTTGATTTCAAACATATAAGAAATCCAATATCATTTCCAAAGGCCCCTTCCTTCTTGTTTTCTCTTGTACTTTAATGAAAATATTCCATTGATCTTTTCTGTCTCACTCTCACTCTGTCTATCTGTCTTCCTCTTCCTCCTTCTCTCCTTCCTCCTCCTCTTCCTCCTTTTCCCTTCTCTCTCTCTCTTTTCTGGTTTATGTCAGTCCTGTTGTAGCCCCCTCTAGAATGGTTGTTATTTATTGCATTGATTAGAGGTTTTAAGTTTCTCAAAGTTGATTGTCTTTATAAAGTTGTTATTGTATAGCTTCTTGACCTGATCCTGCTCATTTCACTCTGAAACAGTGTATACAAATCTTCCCAGGTTTCTCTGAAACTGTCTCTTGTCACTTCTTGCATTGCAGTGATACTCCAACATACTTTGAATACCATGTTTTGTTCAGCCATTGGCAGTAGATTGAAAGTGAAACCTGTGAAATGACTCTTAATGGGTTCAGGGGCCAATCAGAAATTAAGTCTGAGTTACGAAGGCTTAGTTATCTTAATCAAGTTAGAAGTTTGGGGTCAGAACCTAAAACAGGAAGAGGAAAAAAAAAACAATTTAAGATAGTATTAGGCAGGGACTATTCTGCTTGGCTTTTGGCATTAAGTAATAGAGATGGGGACTTTAGTATATTGGGAACTCTTGGATGAGTAAATACTCTTTACTAGTGGAAGAGAACACCTAACTTATTTTTGGCCAGGGTCAATTGTTGTTCAGTCATTTTTCAGTCATGTACAACTCTCCATGGCCCCATTTGGAATTTTTTTGGTTAAGATCCTAGAGTTGTTTGCCATTTCCTTTTCCAGCTTATTTTCCAAATGAGGAGACTGAGGCAAACAGGGTGAAGTGATTTGCTCAGGATCATACAGCTAGGGATATACCTCAGCCACAACTCCAGCCACCTTTCTGCACATCTACCTGCTATAAAGTCCTTGATTTTGGAGTTTTACTCCATTTGCACCCACTTCATTGTGTGCCTCCATCCTCAAGGCTCGGCAGCTCAGATGCTGCCTCCTACAAGAAAGTCTTCCCTGATTGTATATCTCCTTCTCTGAAAAATGTTTGCTATTTGCTTATTTGCATACACAGCAGTGTCCTATCAGGAGAAGGTTAACTTTGTTTTCTCTTCAGATGCCCAGGGCATAGCAGAGATCTTTAAACTTAGTTAAGTATAGTAGGGACCCCTTATCCTTCAACTTTTGTTTTCTGAGGTTTCAGTTACAATAGTGGTGATCTCAGCAGTTCTGCTTTTATTTTTACTCCCCCCCACACACACACACTTTCACTTGTTTAGGTATTGTTGTTGTTGTTGGTTTAGGGCAGTGATTTCCAAAGTGAGTGCTACTGCCCCCTGGTGGATGCTGCAGCGATCCAGGGGAGCAGTGATGGCCACAAGTACATTTATCTTTCCTATTAATTGCTATTAAAATTAAAAAAAATTAATTCCCAGGGGGCTAAGGAATATTTTTCTGGAAAGGGGGCGGTAGGCCAAAAAAGTTTGGGAACCACTGATTTAGGGGATGGAAATACTAGACAGTAGAGAGTTCAGAGTTGAGGGTCAGAAGCAATGAGAGAGAGTATATATCCGTCCAACAGGTGTTAGCTTATATCCATGGTTTGAGCTCTCCATGGTAGGTTTTAAAACATATCCCCCTTGGATACTGGACCTTACTGTCTTGAGGAAATGTGTGTAGATTTGAGAAAGGTGAAATCAGGATTAGAATGGACTAAAAGGAGCAAGGGTAGCACATTCAGGAGGAGCTAACCCTGAGCATGTTTGTAGGCAGTTGAGCAACAGATTGAAGATGGAACCAGGACTAGAGAGTAAACAGGAGCTAAAACAAGAAACATAATATGCCTTTGAGTCAAGTCAACAAGAATTTATTAATTGCTTTCTTATGGCAAGCTTTGGCTGGGAAAACAAATAGGAGGAAAATGAGAGATGGTCTATGCACTTAAGATATTCTAATGAAGCTTATGTTCTAATATAATAATCTAACAAAAAGGGCAGCTGGGAAGTGGGTGGGAGTAGAAGCATAGTAAAGAGATAAGTCCAGAGAAGCAGGAGTAGAACCCAGAGAGAAATGAAGTAGTAAACATCGCTAGCCTGAGCACTTTCCTTAAAATGGGGATTTGGGAAGCAACTGATCAAAGGAAGGGGCTACAGGAATGGAGTGACCTTCCAGGAACGAAAAGCTGTTGGATAACAGTAGAGAAAGAGTTCCAGAGAGATTAACCTTTTTGACTGAAGTCAATCAAAACTTAATTGCGCCATTTCCATTCCCTTAAAATTTGTGAAGTGATTAATACTATCTGATAAATGATTGGGTTTATTTCTGATTCCTCTCAAATAACACTTGTTAGCTGAGACTCTCAAAATATGAATTTAAAAATGAATTTCAAGTCATCTAACTTAGAGATGGAGAGGACCCTTAGTGATCATCTTTGAATCTGCTTTATACATTTTACAGAGACAGAAAATCAATGTCAAGAGGAAGATGACTTGTCCGTGTTAACAAATAGTATGAGAGTTGTGATTCAAATCCAGTCCCTATCACATGATCTTTCCATGACAATATATGGTCATTCATTGAGCTAGCACTGACTTAAGTGCCCAGGATGGGGAAAGCATTCCTTTAGGCACTAAATGGTACTCAGAGACATTAAGAGTTCTCTGCCTTCACCAATCCCAGGAGTAATGTATGGCTGTGAAAAATGGAATATAAGAAAAGCTGAGCTTTCAAATTGTGGAACTGGAAGAGACTATCCCTTGGACAGGAAGGAGATCAAATTAGTCAATACTTAAAGAAATGAATTTAGACTCTTTACTGGAAGGAAAATACTGAAACTGAAATGTAAATATTTGGGCCACATAATGAAAAGACAGAACTCATTGGAAAAGGCCCCAATGTTGGGGAAGATGGAAGACAAAAGGAGAAAGGGATGGCAGAGGATGAGATGGGGAGGTAGTGCCATGGAAACGGTGTCCTAGAAATAATGAGGATGAATTTGGAGAGATTTGAGAGAGATGAGAGAGAGAGAGAGAGAGAGAGAGAGAGAGAGAGAGAGAGAGA
>NC_058131.1:722663989-722741674 GCF_016433145.1 Gracilinanus agilis
AGAAGAAGGAGGAGGAGGAAAGAAGGGTCTAGCATGCTGTGGTCCATGGGTTCATGAAGAGTTGGACATTATGACCACACAACAACAAGCCTTCGCCAACCCTATGGTTGAGAAGTGAGAGGATATTACAAGGAACTAGGGCAATAGAAAAGGGTGAGAAAGTGCCCTGGGGGAGACTCTCAATCATGATGTGGAGGGAGGGAGAGAGCTTCCATTTTTTCCACCTCCATGGAGCATATGCCTGGAGCAGAACAAGGAAAATGAAACCCAAGATTCTCCAGGCCCCCACCAAAGGCCAGATGTGAGCTCTATTTCTGTCCTTTTTCTCACTAATTGTGTAATTTAATAACAAAGCAATCAAGTTTACTGGCTGTGATTTGTTCTTCATATACCCAAGGAATAGACGCTACTGTTTTCAATTCAATATCATTTGGAAATCTACCACCTGGCCACTCCTGTCCCCTGTGCCTGTTAAATGATCTTTGCTGGGAGCCAACGTGATGTTCCAGCCAAACAGAAGCACATTCTTTTAGACTGTAAATGAGCATTTTATGCCCACCAAAAATCAAAATGATATTTTTACTGTTATGATTTTATTATGCTTCTTTATGGTGTCATTTGCTTTTGTGAAGTTCAGGAAACCAGTGGAGTGGAAACGAGTAGCAAATAGTCCGTATTCAAAGGGCCCCACATTCTTCATTTTCAATTCACTTAATGAGGGAGTGAAGCTGCTGTTTATTTGTATGCCTAATTATTGGGGAAGGGGAGGGGAAAGGGAAGTTCATTTGTCTGAGTTAATATCCCTTAACTAAGTTAAAAATTAACATATATCTTTTTAATTACTCTTTGAAATTACAATATGAGCCACATCAACAAGGGAAGTCACACAAGTGTAGGTATCTTTTAAGATGCTGCTCTGGTTATCCCCTCCACCGACTGAGTCTGCCTCAAGTCTCTCATGTCCCTGAATCTCTAAGATTCTTCTTGCCACAGAAATCAGGGCTTGTAAGTCACATGATCAGAAATGTACAGGTAGAAGAGACATTAGAAGTTGTCTAGTGAAGGGCTTCTTGCTTTGGGTCTCTGAACTTCACTTTTTTGCAGTTGGATCACTGAATTTGAACAGAATTGGTTCTATAAGCATCTCATTTTATACAGTGAAAAACTTCCTTCTGGGAAGAGGGCTTTCCCACACTGCCTCACAGCCAACGGGTCCAGCACACAAAGAAGGTAAAGGACACCCCCTATTCTGAACTTAAGTCCACCCCATCTGATGCTGCAGATGAAGAACTGAGGTAGGGCCTCTTGCTCCAAATCCAATCCTCTTTTCCCTGTCTCTTGCTGCATTGGGAAACAGGTTAAGATGAAGGAGAGGAAAATGGAGAAGGATCAGGCCTACGTGTCATCTGCAGAATCTGAAATTATGAAGGAATTTTGCAGGTCAGTTTAAGTCTAACCTATACCTGAGTAAGAATCCCCCTTCCACAAACAGCCACATAGGATAGTGGATAGAGCAATAAACTTAGAGTCAGGAAGACCTGGGTTTGAATCCTGCCTCAGATCTATCTTTGATACATGAGCCAGGAGCATGGCCTTGTGGAATTGAAGTGCTGAAAGCAATGATATAGTCCAATCCATATATAAAAGAATCCCTATTTAACATACTCAACAAGTAGGCATCCAGCCTTACAGATTAAAGACCTCCGAGGAAGAAGAATCCCACCCCCTTCTATGCTACCTCTTCCACTTTGGTATAATTGTGATGATTAGGAAGTGGGGGGGTTCCCCCTGAAAAGCCTAAATTGGCCCATTTGCACTTTGCCCTCTCTGGACCTCAGTTCCCTCACCTGTAAAATGAGGGAGTCGAACCTTTAAATTCCCTTCCAGCTCTAAATTGATGATCTTCTGCCTTCTGAACATCCCTGACAAGTAGGTATTTGGCCTCTGATTAGGGGAGCATCACCCCTCCTACAGACCAGCATGTGGTGCTAAATGGATTGGGAGATCCAGAAAAAGGCTAGGAGGTGGGCCCGTGACCTTAAAGACTTCTCGATACAACTGGAGAAATGAGACTCCAAGAAGCAGCACAGCTCCTTCGAAAAGCTTGGCATGGAGCCGTGGGGCAAAGGAAGTTCAGGAGAAGAGAGCCCCGGGCAGACTGCAGAAAATGCAGAGATGTTGTTTGTCCCCCATTTTGAAGAGGATCAGTGACATCACGGGGCGATGTCTTGATTTGCTCACGATCTGGATTGAAGTGAGGCCGAGTTACATCCGCAGGGTATGGCAGCAGCCATCACAGTCCAGTAGCAAGAGAAAAGTCAGGCCGATTGGCGTTGGCTGCTATACAGTGGGTGACCACAGTGTCATTGTTGTCTGACCGAGCTCTGGGTACACAAGTGCCTGCTTCAAACCCCTTCATGGCTGTTGGAACAAATTGTTCTCATGCCACGTTCCACTATGGAGGAAGCTTCACGTGCTTGGGGTAGGCATCCCCCTCGATGCCTGGTTCAGCCCATCTGCCGAGACAATCTTACCACGGTGTGTCATTGGATATTCCATAGCTTTTTGGAGTCACAGGTGAGAGCTGGGTGGGTGAAGGGTAGACTTCAAAAGTGGATGAGCAGCCCTGAAAAGGGCTCGGCAAGTCCTCGCACCAGAGGCGCTAGTCCTCCTGAATTCTCCAGCTGCCCCATCAAACAAACAAATTGCTGTCACAGAAAAAAAAATAGACGAAACATTCATCAAGCATTTATCTTGTGCTGATCGTTGTACCAAGTGAATACAAATCCAGGCTAAAACCCAATCCCTTCCCTGCATTTGCCTACAGCTGAACGTGGAAAGACCATACTTGTCAGGGGACCACACCTGGGAGCAAAAGAAGGCTTCATAGGGGAGATGCCTCTGAATCCAGGCCTGACAGAATGGATCCCAGCTCCACCACTCACTCAACCTTGGGCAAGTTACTTTATCTTCTTGGTTGAGTGTTTTGTCATCTGTAAAATGGGAGTTTAACTAAATGATCTTCATTCAAGGTTCTTTCCAACCCAAACATTCCATGATAATAAGGATTTGGGGGTTTAATTAGGTTAACTATTAATCCTTACTACCTCTGATTTTGTCCAGGGTAAGTATTTTTTCTGTTTCTAACATTTTTCCCCATTATTTCCTTTGCTTTTCTTCAACTTTGCATTTTCTCAAAGGCAATCTGGCTCTAGTTCTCCTTTTTCAACTCTGGATCCAGCTTCTTTCCTTACTGTCTGTCTTAGATGCACACACTAAGGGACAAGATCTATGGCGAGCCCATTCGGATTCTTGTTGAAACCTGAATAAGAGACATTCTTCATCCACTTGGTCTTTTCTATGTAGATAGAAAGGCTAAACTCCCAAAGCAAAGGACCATCTTTTTATTTATTGTTTATTTCCTTTTTTTAACACTTACCTTCCATCTTAGAATTAATACTCTGTTTTGGTTCCAAGACAGAAGAGTGATAAGCGCTGGTCAGTGGGGGTTAAGTGACTTGCCCAGGGTTACACTGATAGGAAGTATCTGAAGTTAAATTTGAACCCAGGAACTCCAGTCTCCAGAGAAGGCTCTCAATCCTCTGAGCCACCTAACTGCCCCCGAGGGCCATCTTTTCAATACCAACATCCTATGAGTGTTACTCTAGGACAGCAAGATATGGAATACAATGGATGACCTCAGAAGAATTAGAAAGTTGAATCACACAGAGGACAGTGGAGGGGTACTAAGTGTGAGCAGGCTAAAACAACACAACAAACAAACAATTAAAAGCTCTGAAGTATAGGAATAAAGGATGTCATCAAGGAATTGTAAGAGAAGGCAGGATGATCATAGGTGATCAGTAGAAAGAATGTTCCAGGGGCAGCCTCCTGGGTTTTCAGAGAAATCAAGGAGACCTCCAGAACATTAGGTAGAGTCTTTGGAGGGAATGTCTAGGAGGACAAGAAAAAGAGTTGTTCATGGATAGGTAGGCTTGCATGAGTTATAAAAGGCATTATTTGAGAGAACTTTCAAGCTGATGAGAACACATATTCATTGGAGTTTTTTCTAATTGTCTCAAATTCTTCTCAAGATGAAGAAACTTTTTAAAAACTCTTAACCAGTGAAAATTGTAGTAGACAGATAACTTCCCAGTCAAGAAGATCTTATAATCTTCTCAATTAAAAAATAATACTTCAAGACTTTTTAAAAATCTGCTATTTTTGTCTATGTAAATATTGTCACCCCTCCATATTACCCCTACACATCCCATCCTATCCACTCACCCAGATCACAGCCCCTCAACAATTCTGAGTTGCTATTCTAGTCAGCCTGGTGTTGAGCATTTCCATATTTCATCAAGCTCTTTCTCAGACAATAGATAAGCAGTGACAAGGCCCAATCTCCAAGACTTTACAGTTCTTCAGGAGCTGCCAAAGCTTGTTGATCTACTGACACAGAAATCATGTACCTGATGTCCACCTCCATACACCAAAGGGGACTGAACCACTTAGTCATGTTTTGTCTGGTATCCGCTAAGACAATCAGATTTTTTTCCCTTGATATATCACATGTGCCGTCTAATACTTACTTCAAGTTGAGTTCAGAGTAATGGGAGCTTCTTAGCCATAGTAAAAACAACCACCTAATAAATAAAGGGGATGCCATCTGGTCAGCAAAGAGAATTAGCCATACTGAAAAAAAAATCAATCTTTGAAGTCAGTAAGAAATATACTTACAAAACCCCCAAGGATCAATGTAAAGGCACGTGTTGAACAAAAACAAGTGGCAGCACATTACAGACACAGGGGAGACAACACACATCAGCTATGTACATGCAAGATTATACAGGATACAGTACAGATAATCACAGAAAAAGGCACTAGCATGAAGGAAGAGTGGAAATGGTTTCAGAAGGTGGGATTTGGGCTTAGACTCAATGGAAGTCATAGAAGTGGAGAGACAGAAATAAATAAGAAGGGTGACAGTTCTAGGTAGGGGAGAAGACCAGTGAAATGCAATCAGGAGATGGAGTGACTTGTACAATGAATCACTGGATTGCTGTATGTGCACGTGTTTGTGTGTGTGTGTGTGTGTGTGTGTGTGTGTGCATGTGCATGTGTGCATGTGCATGTGTGTGTGTGTGTGTGTGTGTGTGTGTGTAAGATATAAGAGAGAAAAGGTAAGGGACCAGGTTATGAAGGACCTAAAAAGCCAGATGATTTTATATTTGATCCTGAAGATATTTGCTTTGTATTTAATTTTTCTGTAATGTACATATGGTCTCCCCTTCTACAATGTGAGCTCTTTCAGCTCAGGAATTACTTAATTTTCTCTTGGAACCCCCAGTGCCTTGCACAGAACCTACTACATAAGAGCAGGTATGCATTGGAGTCAAATGAAACAGACAGAAGTGAATTGTTAAATTTTCAGGGTGAGCACTTGTACCTTGGATATTGGCAAAATTATAAACCAGAACTTGATTTCTTAATTTTTTACATTAGACTCTGAGCTCCTTGAAAGTCAGAGGGACTCAGGCAGAGCTGCTCCCCCCACACTCTACCATGCCTGATGACATTTTTTCACACCCCTCGCCCTTCTGCCTAGAAGCCCAATGGGAGCACACTGAAGGCAAAGTGGGCAGCTCACAGGTTGCAGAGCTGGAGGGGAGCAGGGTGCTCAGGCCACTTCCCTCCTCCTCTCTATACTTGCTGAGAACATTCCTCATTTCACCTGCCCCTCAGCCCAGCAGCCCAATGGGAACACTTTCTCCTTCTGTGTTCATGGGGGTCCCCAACACTCATTCCAGGGGGAGGAGCACAGTGCTTGGTCTGTGGGATGGGGTGGGGGCAGGGCCCAGTATTCCATCTCTAAAAGGTTTGCCATCCATGTACTAGACAACCAGGCATTTGTTTGAGAATTAAAGGATGCTTTGGATGGAACACTCTCTCCCATATTGTGTCTGGGAAGTTTTTTGCTATTCATTACACTCCACCCCATTTTCAATGGATTGTTTATACATTCACGGGATATTAAAGGTCAAGATGAAGGCTGACTAAAAAGACACGAGGCACAACCCAGGGCAGGACCAAGAAGAGGCTGTATTTGGCAGATGAGCCAATCGGCCTCCTCCAGTTGAAAAGCTCTCTTTTCATGGTGATCTCCTTTTGTGAGGTTCAAGAGAAAACCACATGAAAAGATTTGATAATTTTCACTGCAACAAAGATGAAGGAGAAGGGGCCCAACATCACTGGCATGCTGTCATGTTGCTTGTGCTGTGTAGATACAAAAAGGCAAAATCAAGTGTTTCATGGAAAAACATTCTCATTTGAAGAGGCAACTGAGGTTGTCCTAAATTCATATGAAACGGTATTGTTTACAAGTGAATGTACATGATTGAAAACATTGAACGACGTCCCCATACTCAAAGATAAAGAGCCATAATGTGCTAACATTTATTTTTTGTCCATTACATCCAGATAATAGATACTGTTTATGGATTAATTTTTCATTTTGATATGTAGCTCCAGACTAGCTCTACAGGGCAGCAGAGAAAGTCTACATCGCAGAATGGGTGCTAGGGGCTGGGGCAGGACCCTATCAGAACCCCATTTGTCAGGATTTCTTTTTAACTTTTTAATCACTTAATACCTTTTAGTTCTGAGATTTGTTGTCATTTCATTCATTCCTTCATTTTACAGAGATGATAGCAAGCTCAGAAATACGATACAACCTGCCTAATGTTACTGAGTAGGAGCCAGATTTTGTCCCAGAGGGACTTCATTGTTGGAATGCCCTGCCCCCGATTAAGGAGCATTCTGCATTTAAGGCAGAGGAGCCCACCATTACTGAAAGAACCGTGGACTTGTCTGACAAGATACCACAGTTGGACCCAAGAGACTGAGGGACTGGGAGGCTACTCCTACTTACTCTCTTTTCCCTGAAAGGTCCTATTCGTCTGTACATATGCATGTGGCCTCTGTATCAGGTTCAGTCCTGGGGGGAACCTGGCTTTTAATGAGGAGGGGCTGTACCCCCTTTTCTCATTCTCTTCAGGTCATTAAATGCCCACCCTGATATCCTAGGGACAAATTATTTAAAGTTTAGTTTTTAGCTTATGTCTGTGGTCTTCCTAAAAGGAGAAAGCAGGCATTATATGCAATGAGGATAAATTAGAAGCCTTCCCAATAAGATCAGGAGTGAAACAAGGATGCCCATTATCACCTCTATTATTCAACATAGTACTAGAAACACTAGCAAAAGCAATTAGAGAAGAAAAAGAAATTGAAGGTATCAAAATAGGCAATGAGGAGACTAAGCTATCACTCTTTGCAGATGATATGATGGTCTACTTAAAAAATCCTAGAGAATCAACTAAGAGGCTGGTAGAAATAATCAACAACTTTAGCAAAGTTGCAGGATACAAAATAAATGCACATAAATCATGAAGCTTTTTGAGTAGCAAATCAATTAGGAGGTTTGTCTACCTATTAGACTTCTCAATCTCATTTGCTAGATCCTCAGGTATACCCCAAGGATGTCTACCCCAGACTTCTCCCAATGCAATGGGTGGATGAAAAAAAATTATTCCAGTAGGCATGGTGCTATGGAGCCCTTAGAGCTTGGTTCAACATTGAAGAGCCTGTCATCTACTGTATCCTGAGTCATCACCAGTCATCTTGACTTTTGTCTTGCCACTGGACTTCAATGACTCTGGAAGAGAGAGAGAGTGAGGCCAACAGCTTCACATAACTCTGCCTCACTTAAATACAATTCATTAGCAAATCAAAGACATTACCCAGTGGTGTCAATGGTCAACTTTGAAAGTGAAGGACAAATAAACAGAAACAGATGAGAAAATGATGTTCACAGAGTCTAACTTGCCCAAGGCCACATAGGTAGTCATAATTTGAACCCAGTTCTTCTGATTTCAAATCTAGAAATTCGAACTTTTGCAGGGTAGGGATAAACATCTCCTTGTTATATGTAAAACACTATGCTAAGCACTGAGTTTTTGAGTGCCTGCTATTTAGCTGTTGATATTAATCCTTTGGGTTGATTTTTTAAAGGACCAATGACATCACAATTGATGGTTTGATTTGTTCATGACTTAACCCTTGGGTCAGAGGGCAGGAGAGCTTTAGCTAATTATCTACTGAGAAGCCTTGGCATCACCTTGCATAGATGGGTGTGATTCTGGGATTGGAAGTGGGGCTCAGCTTCCCCCCCTTGGATTCCCCGGCTGCCTCATTTCTGACAAAGCAATTGACAGAAAGGATGGGATCGGTGGTGGTTAGAGGTGCCATATTACATATGGATGGACTCAGGGTGAGGGCCAGGAACAGCTTAAGAATAATTCCTTTCTGCAATGACCCAGGACAACTCTGAGAGACTTATGAGAAAGAACTCTATCCACATTCAGAGGAAGAACTGCAGGAGAGGAAATACAGAAGAAAAACAACTGCTTAAACACTTGGGTTGATGTGGTCATGATTGGGGATGTAGACCTGAAACGACCACCCCCAATGCAACTATCAATAATATGGAAATAGGTCTTGATAGATGACACATGTTAAAACCAGTGAAAATGCACGTCAGCTATGGGGGGAGGGAGGAGGTTGGGGGGGTGAAGGGGAAAATAAGAACATGAATCATGTAACCATGGAAAATTTTTCTAAGAAATAAAAAATTTTTAAATTAAAAAAAAAAGAATAATTCTTTTTTTTAAGACCTTAGTTTCTATCTGTAAAATTCAGGCTCCTTTGCTGACATTTAGAGTCCATTGCAAACTCTTCCATCCTACACACTCTCTCAGCTTAATCTCACAGTTCTCCCTTCTATGCCTCTAAACCTTGGCTAAACTGGATGAACAGCTCTCTAAGCCCTTGACTCCCCTGTGTCTGTGCCATTATTCAGGCTAATACTTATGGAATGGCCTACCTCCCCATCTTGGCCTGAGGAATTCCTACCCAGGTTTTAAAGTCCAATTCAAAGGCTGCCTCCTACAGGAACCCTCTTTAGATCCCTCCAGGGATTCCCTTCGCCTTCCTTCTGGCAGCTCACAAAGCATTGTGCTTTCTAACTCTAAAATCTATCATCAAGTATTTCAACAGTCTTTGATTCAATTTTGTTCTGTGCCAGGAACTGTGCTGAAGCTTTGGATATACAAACAAAACAAACAAACAAAAAAACTCAAGACCATAGATTTGGTGCTGGAAGAAACTTTGGCTCATTGTACAAATGAGAAGTTTAGTGACTCACCCAAGATCACAAAAGTAGCTGAGGTAGTATTTGAACCCAGATCTCCAGACTCCCCAATAAACACCCTTTCTACTATGTCATGTTTCTCCCTTTAATGTTATATATTACAGTTATTTGTGTTTGAGTCTTACCTCTCTGTTAAATTATAGCCTCCGTGAGGCTAGCACAATGCTTTGTATACAAAACATGCTTAATATATGCTTGTTGATGTATTGAGAAGGCAGAGACAGTCTCAATTAAACTTCTCCAGTGCCTAGCGCTGTGCTCTACATCCATTAGTTGCTTAATCAATGCTGTTCCATAACTCTGCCGTAGAATGGTAGCATAATCACTAACACTTCGGTAACCCTTTAAGACTTACAAAGAACTTTGCATCAATGGTCTTATATAAACTCATTTCTTGTCCCCACGATCCTTGGATGCTGGTGCTATGAGGAGCCTGAGACTGAGAGAAATAAATCAAGTTACCTTCAAGGCAGGTCTTCCCAACTCCAGGACAAGAAGACTTGCCTTGAAGGTAACTTGATTACCTCTCAGCCTCAGACTATCCACTATGGCACCACTTAGTGACCTGGCTATTCACATACAAGAAGGATGCTGGGTAACTTAAGCCCAGGAGGAGTTATTCTAAATAGCATCTAGATAAGCAGTGGATTGAGTACAGGACCTGAAGTCAGGAAGACATCTTCCTGAGTTCAAATCTGCCCTCAGACACTTTGTAGCTATGTGATCCTGGGCAAGTCACTTCACTCTGTTTGCCTTGGTTTCCTCATCTGTAAAACAATGAGCTGGAGAAGGAAATGGCCAACTTCTCTAATATCTTTGCCAAGAAAACCCCAAATGGGGTCATAGAGAGCTGGACACGACTGAACAGCAACCATTCTGTTAAGAATACAAAAGTCAAGGATTAGAGGGACAGGGATCTCAGCAATTGGAAGAGCACTAGTATGGTCCTCCCTCCAAGATTGTCTTCCCCATGTCAGTCTAAAATTCTACCATTCGATAATGCTCATTATAGCATAGCATTGTAAAGTTTAAAATGCATTTTAGAGAGGTTGACTCATCTGACCCAACAACAACCCCAAGGGGCAGGAGTTATTATTATCCTTATTTCACTGAAGAGGAAACCAAGGTAGGTGGAAGACTTAGGGTCACTCATCTATTATCTGAGGCTGGATTCAAACACAAGTCTTCCTGACCCCAACCCTCATGGACCAAGTTACCTTAATTATTAAAGTTAGATTCCATTAACATTCCATTCTGTTAAATTCAGCTCATTCCCAGAAATCCTCTTTAAGCCCTTCTTGGAGAAGGTTCACATGGAACTATCTCATATGAAAGTGATGGCAACATAAGATGTTATCTCTTTTCTAATAATATTAATAGTTAGCATTTATGTAGAACTTTAAGGTTTACAAAATACTTTACAAATATCTCATTGAACCCTTACAACTCTATGAGCTAAGGGTTATTCTTATCTTCACTTTCTAGATGAAGAAATTGAGGCAGACACAGGTCAAGTGACTTGCCCAAGGTCACACAGCTAGAAAGTGTCTAAGGCCATGTTAAACTCAGATTCTCCTACCTCCAGGTATAGCATTCTATCTTCTATCTGGCAGAAGAAGGCCATTGCAGAATCTCCAGATAAAATCTATAGTAAGTCACTCTGAAATGTTTGGCCTAGTTCTGCACACAGGAACAGATGGATGGATAGTGTGTATGGTTCAATGGAAAATCGAGTGGGCACATCTCTCAGTGCATGTACTTGGGACAGACACAACTAGTGGGCAACGCGTGAGGACCAACAATGAACAGGACCAAAAGCTTGTATTACTTTTGTGAAATGGTGCCAATGTCTTAATGAACCCAAGTTTCAACCTGAAACCAGGGCCAATCCCTTTCACACCTACGTAATCCCACAGAGTATGGATGTGTGTCATAGAGCGCCATGATCTCCAAAGATCTAAGTTAAGGATCACCTCAAGAGCAATGGAAGGGAATGTGGTGAAGCATTCCTGAGGTGAGCAGGCTGTAAAACAATATAAATGGGGAATTACATAAGAGAACTGGCACCAATGATGCCACCAAGGAGATGTAGCAGGACTGCGAAGAAGGATGGGCTGGTCCCAGGGAGAATGAGTGGGTGGTCAGCAAGATTCATTGACATGTGCTCAGTGGCAAAGAGAACAGAGTGAAGGCTCCAGTCAACAGTTGTAGCATCTGTGATGGATTATGCAAAGCACATTGGATGGGAAAGCCTAGATGGGTCGCATCTTGGAAGGCTCTTGGTGAGAAGTCACTGAAAGGGCAAGGAGGATCTGGTCTACTTTCCAATAGCCTGTTTGAAAGCTGCAGGACTAATAGCTAGGTCTATGCTCCTCTCCCTGTGGCCTGGTCTTCTTTGGACTGGAAAAATCAGTCAAGGCTGACCCCTTTGGGTACCTTAGCTTTCTCCTCAGCATCAGTTTCTTTATCTGTAAAATGGGAGGAGATGGGCCAGATGGCCTGTGTAAGATTTAAATTAATATCCAATAACTCCAAGTATTATATTTTATAAGATTTATTCATAATCACTTGAAGTAGAGGAAATAAAAAGACAAAAACAAAGCCTGAGTAAAGAGAGGTTTTCCTGACTGCATTAGCGGGAGAAGAGAGAGAAGGAGGCGTTAAAGAAACTTTATCTCCAAAAAGTAAGGACTTAATGTGAGGACAAAAGTGGGATTCTGGGAAATGAAGTCCTGGGGTACAAAACTCAAATTACACCTTCAAGTTCAGCTTCCACCTCTAAACCATCTATTTCTTCCAATGTGATCCAGAGGAAAGGAGGACATCTGGCCAAAATCTCTATCTCCATTGACAGGAATGAAGGGTGGGGGATGGAACAAACTTTTATGAAGTACCTACTATGTGCCAGGTATTGCACACTTAGTACTTTACTAATTTAATCTCATTTGATAACCCAAGGAACTCTGAATCCATTCTTTCTACATTTTTCTCCTCATGTTGGAGGATAGACCCTCTAAAAATTGGGGTGTGCCCAACTTACTAGCTCAGAAGTTCCAAATTAAAAGAGAAACCCATTTCAGAGAAGAACTGAAACAATTCCAGACAGTATTTAAAAGTTCACAAAAAGCAGCTTGCAAATAGTCCCAGAAATAGTTAACCACCTTGCTAGGAGAGCTTCTTTCTTCCCTTTTTCCCATTTATAACATGGATATCACCCTCTGGGGAAACCCCACCATTCATAGCACAAAAAACGAGCTCTTCTGCGAATGTCCACAGCTCTGGAGATGTGTTCATTTGGCTCCACAATCTGTATATGGAAATGTTTCGCCCTGCTTAATGAGTATTTTATAGTATCACAAGCCAAAAAAAAAAATTGCTGCAATAGACCTCAAGCCATTTGCAGGGGAGGAAAGCATGCATAATTAAAAAGTTAGAAAACAAGGCCTAAGAGAAAAGGTTGAATGAATTGGGATTGTTTAGGCCAGAGAAAAGCAGGCTAAAGGGGAGCCCAGTGACAGCATCAGGTTTATAAAGAATTATTTTATGTCGCTACTTAGCATCTGCTCTCCATCTCTACGGAGCAAAGAGAGGAAATGGGTCTGTGTGGCATCAGGGAGGCTTTAGAGGAGACTGAGGAAGGATTTCCATATGCCAGGGGTTATTAAATACCAAAATGAATGGTTAAGGGAAGTTGTGTGAGCTAACAAGTGGGTATGGCCAGCCTGGAGGAGAAAGAACTCATTCATTCATCCAAAAAACATTAAGTAACTACTGGGCTGCAAGAAAGGTGCTGGCTGCTAAAAACGTGAAGGAAACAGTCCCTGCCCCGAAGGAGCTTCCAATCCATCAAGGGAGGATAGAGATGTAGGGGTTGAGAAAGCAGCCACAGGAACCCCAAGAAGCAAATCTAAATAAATCTGTGCAATCAGTACAAATCCCTATGGGAAGAGGTTGCTAGCTCATGAGACTCCTCATTGCCATCAAGCACCCTACAGGGTATCAAGAGGAAGAGGGCCAACCTTTGGGCTGCCAGGCCCCAGAGAGTAGAAACAGAAGCAAAGAGTGTGGGTAGGAAGCTACAGAGAACCCCATTTAGATTTGATGTCAGGGAAAACCTTCTGACCAGTCCAAGCCACCCCCAAGTGGAAGCAGTTGGTCTACCTACTCACCCCCTCACTGGAGGTTGCCAAGCAGAGGCCTGGACCACCTCTTATCGGTTTGGTTAGAGATTAACTTATTATTCAGATCTAGGCAGCACTTGCTGGCCCTGAGGTCCCTCCCAACTCTGAAAAAAAATCTGTGATCCTCCAATCCTGTGATCTGAATTTCTGGAAGCACCACGCTTATAGAGGGCCACCTCAGGTTCAGGGGCACACCCTCAGATCGGGGCTGCCTTAGTCTCGAATAAGGGGCAGCAAGGCTGGCCAGCCTTTTGTGGAATCTGCAGATACTCCAGGGCAGAATAAGGCTTGACAGTGGGCCATGGGCACAAGGGAGCACAACATGATTTTCCTGGTAGATGTCAAGGGTCCCTAGGCATTTCTTGTCAGAAGAAGGATTTGCTCCAATGTGCTTGATAAGCATTTCTAAAGCCCAGCTGCCACTCTCTGAGTCCTTGGCGATCATAGAGCAAAGCCTGGGCTGTTGTTAGTAATATTATCGGATCTGATGTTCTCGAATTGTACCCATTCACCTCTGTGGGTCCTTCCATCCCTAGTGTCTTAGTCTATCCAGAGGATGGAGCATGGATGTGCATGGACAATTGGTGGCTGCCTTTGGAAATGACTCTTCCCATAGATAGAGTCTGGACTCATACACTCATACACAATACAGAAGGAAGGTCTGTCCTTCTTCATGTGAAGTCCATCAGCGAGGCCAAGCCTTGGGACCAGAGTGCAGGGAATTCTGAAGAAGATCCTTAGGTCTCACCATATTGTGTTCCCTCAAGAAAATGGAAACTCTTAGAGGGCAAGGACTGTTTCATTTCTGTAGCTGTGTCCTCAGAGCCTAGTTCAGGGCCTGGCATGTGGTAGGCACTTAATCAATGCTTGTTGCTTACTTGTTTGATTAGAATCTATTAAGCACGTACTCTTGCGCTAGGCTCTGGGGATACAAATAGATTAATGAGACCATCCCAAATCACCAGGAGTCCATATCCCCATGGGGGAAAGAACAGAGACTTAGAAAAGTCAATGCAAACCAAATATTAGGAAAGTACTTACTTTCCTGAAATCAACTAAATATGAGACTATTTGGGAGGAAAGATGCTCCCAGGAAGTTGGGGAGCAGGAAAGACTTCAGGCAGAAGGGGCTACGTGAGCTGGGTCTTGAAAGAAGACCTAGAGAATTCCATGAGGTGAGATGGTGAGGGAGGGATGATGCATTTTAGGCATGAAGGAAGCCAGGACAAAAGCATGGAAGTGGGTGATTTGGTTGGGTCACAGAGTGCAGGATGAGAGGAGAAGGAAACAACAGGGCTAGGTTGGAAAGGACTATTGTAGGGGCAATGGCAAGCCTTGGGCTGGGATAGAGTAGGGGAGTCATTAGGTCAGATCAAAACAGGGATCCTCGGCTTGGCCCTAGCTGCCTAGAAGAAACATTTTTCAAGAGCTGGAAGGGTCCTTTGGAAAACTATCCCATGAGCTTTCTTTACAGCTATGAAAGCTGAAGCTGAGAAGGAGGGAGCAATGGGACCAGGGCCAGACTTCTAACCTAGGTCTTCTGCCTTCAAATCCAGAGGCTTCCCTCACCCCCAAATTTCTTAGATTGACTTACTTTTGTACACGTCATTTTTCTCCAGGAAGACATATGCTCCTCAAGGCAAAGAATGCCTCAGTTCTGTCTGAGTGACCCCAAGCTCCTGGTGCCTGTCACCTAATCAGGTCTTAATAGACACTTGTTGAATAAATGAACAATGGTTCTATGAGAGCAAAGCAGAGCTTCTGTTAAGTCAGTTCAGATGTGCTGATTCCCACAGGTTCACGGTCAGCATTTCCAACATCTTCTAGTAATCCAGAAAGACTGGCCAGTGAGCAGGGTCCCCAAGCATTCCAACAGCATCTTCCAGTAATTCTAGAAAGAGCTCCTCTAGCACATGGGGTTCCTGAGCATTCCAATGGCATTTTCTAGTGATTCTAGAAAGAGCTCCTCTAGCACATGAGGTTCCTGAGCATTCCAAAAGCATCATCCAGTGATTCCAGAAAGAGCTCCTCTAGCACGTGGGGTCCCCGAGCATTGCAAGAGCATCTTCCAGTGATTCTAGAAAGAGCTTCTCTAGCATGTGGGGTTCCTGAGCCTTCCAACAGCATCTTCTAGTGATCTAGAAAAGCTCCTCTAGCATGTGGGGTCCCCAAGCATTCCAGCAGCATCTTTCAGTGATTCTAGAAAGAGCTCCTCTAGCACATGGGGTTCCTGAGCATTCCAACAGCATCTTCCAGTAATTCTAGAAAGAGCTCCTCTACCATGTGAGGTCCCTGAGTCTTCCAACAGCATCTTCCAGTGATTCTAGAAAGAGCTCCTCTACCATGTGAGGTCCCTGAGCCTTCCAACAGCATCTTCTAGTGATTCTAGAAAGAGCTCCTCTAGTACATGGGATTCCTGAGCATTCCAAAAGCATCTTCCAGTGATTCTAGAAAGAGCTCCTCTACCATGTGAGGTCCCTGAGCATTCCAACAGCATCTTGTAGTGATTCTAGAAGGAGCTCCTCTAGCACGTGGGGTCCCCGAGCATTCCAACAGCATCTTCTAGTGATTCTAGAAAGAGTTCCTCTAGTACATGGGGTTTATAAGCATTCCAACAGCATCTTCCAGTGATTCTAGAAAGATCTCCTCTAGCACGTGGGGTTCCTGAGCATTCCAACAGCATCTTCTAGCAATCCAAAAAGAACTCCCCCAGCCCGTGGGATCTCCAGGCATTCCAACAGAATCTTCTAGTGATCCAGAAAGAGCCCCCTACCCCTCCAGACCACAAGGTCCCCTCTCCAGAAAGAAGGATTTTGGGGGAGAAACTGCCACTACTGTCTTACCAGATGATCACTTGGACCTGAAGGGAGAAGGGAGAGAGTTGTTAAGCATCCAGAGCTAACTGCTTCTTGGCTTCAAGACTGACACTTGGAGAACTTCCCATTTCCACAGCAAAGTTACCCTCTGGCATGGCTGTATGAGTGTACATAGGCATATATGCGAGCACAAACACACACATATATATACAAATACTCCCCATACATATATACACATACCCAAAACACAGGAGAGATACACAAAAATACATGCACACACAGACACACATATACAGATCCAAGACACACATACACATATATATAGAGCCCAGGTAAGGGTTAATGTGAACAGACGCCTCCATTGAATCAACCAATCAATCAAACCCAGGTAGGAATAAGAACTTAATCAATTGGGGAAGATCAGGGGAACTTTGAAGCACTGAGGGAGAGATGACATGGGAAATGCCTTGTGACTGGCTGAAAGAGTTAGACATTGGGTAGTTCAGAATCAACATTCTAATACCAGGTCAGCTCAGAGGGGAAGGATGCTCCCTGGAAGGTCTTTGGGGACTTTTGCCTTTTGGGTGGGGGGTCGGAGGAGCTGCCCAGGGCACTGATCTCCAGGCCCAGCAGAGAACCTCTCTCAAAGGCTGGCCACCAGACACACAAGGTACTCTAGCCTCTTGCTAAGGCAGGGCTGGAAGACCATAATGGCAGCTCTAGAGGCAAGGTTGTTTCCTGTGTCCTTGATGCAAATCCTATTCTACATCCTTCCCTTGCTTTTGCTGAGGAAAGACCCTTGTGTTAATTGTTGGATGACCCAGGAGTGTTCTATTTTATTCTAGTCTCAACCCTCAACTATCAAGAGTCTAGGGTGAGTCAACTCAGCCTGGACACATTGGGTAAGTAAGTCATGGAATCTCTCTGGGCCTCCGTTTCATCTGTAAGACTAGAAGAAGGAACTGGATGACCTCAAAAGCCTCTTCTAGCTTCAAATCTAGGATCCTAGAATTCTCTCTCAGGGCCTGCACTTTCCTCTGTGAGCTTCATTTGAATCTTCGGCCATCTCCAAGTCAGTCACCTTGTCTAGGCACCCAAGGACTCCATCCCCATTATGAATTCTGGAAAAATAATCTCCCCAGTTTCAGCATAGGTCCTAGAAAGGATATGTTCATCTAGCCCCCTCTGGCTTCACTCCCCATCCCCAGAACTTTCCTGGCCTCCACTTCCCCATATAGTGGTCTTCCTCAATTAGAACATAAGCTCCCCAAGTGTAAAGACTCTCTTCTTTTTGGTCTTCCCATCTCCAGGACTTGGCACAGCATGTGGCACATAGTAAGTATCTTTCATAAGTGCTGTTTACTCATTCCTTCACCAAAAAATGGCTGAACAAATGGATCCAAGGCTTCTGTATTGCTGGGTTTTCTCCTCTTTACCAATGACCTTTCTGTCCTCTCGTTCACCCTTCCCCAGCCTTACCTCTTAGCCAGTGGTCAGCCATAACTTGCCTCGATTTCTGTGGGATGATTGGTAAGAACACCTTTCAGTTAGCTTCACCTTTTCTAGTACTTAGCAGCACTTGACTAGTTAGAGGGAAAGGTTGGGAGCTGTCCAGTGGAGATGGATCATAGAAAACTGCAGCCACTATTTGCATGAGGAGACCTCTGCTCAGGTCACCAGAGAATGGACAGCGTAGCATCCGTAGGACTTCTCCCCTCTTCAGATATGCAGCTTTGACCTTTAAACAATGACAAATTATGGAGGGGGGCCTCATGTTTATTTTAATATGGCTGCTTCCCCAAAGAAGTCTTAAATATTTATCAATTAGACTCATGACGGTGACACCAACCGCATGCTAATCCATCAACGTGGGATGGGACAGCCACTCTTCCCTGTCCCTCGGGCAGCAGAAGGGAAGAAGACCTTGACAGGTCTCCAGTGGATAGGTCCCTTATGAGATAGCGCTTGACAGGCCAAACATTTCCCCCCTGAAAAATGGTGGTGAATAAGGAAATATTAAGCAGCCCAGAGCGCTTGGAGGATTTACAGAGGCATTAACTTGGGTTGTATCTATATTAGAGGTCGGCACGGCCAGACTTTCCATTATCAGCATCTCATTCACCTCTACGGCCTCCTTCCCCATATCAGTCTCTGCAATCCATACCGCTATAAATATTGTAATCACACATGGCCTCCATCTGCCCACTCTCTCTCCACAATGAGGATGCATTGTGAGAGTCACAGCAGGAATGACAGACGCACAGCATCACTGATATGGACAGGCATTGGACAGCCATCGATTCCAGCCTGGCCCTGAATGAGAACCCCTTCAAATTCAAAACAGACTGGAGGGGGAATGTGTGTAGCCTTTGCCCGAGAGAGAGCCTACTCACTGTCTCTTAGGGGCAGCCCAAGTGCTCCCCTTTGTAGTAGGAGTAATAATCATAATTTTCAGGCATTTTCAGCCACATTCTAGTCTTTGGTTGGGGTTTTCTTGGCAAAGATACTACAGTGGTTTGTCATTTCCTTCTCCAATAATTGATAATAACATTCATATAGAACTTCTTATGGGCCAGGCACAATGCTAAGAACTTGACAATTATTATCTCTGCTGATCCTCACAACAACCCTGGGAGGTAGGTATTAGAATTATCTCCATTTTAGAGATGAAGAAACTGAGGTTAAATGCCCACAGCTAGTAAGTGTCTGAGACCAGATTTGAACTCAGATCTTCCAGATTCTAGCACCAGCACACCATCCATCTTTGCAGTAGCCTGATTCTAGCTTCCTGACTTGATCTGCAACACCTAGCTGAGCTCCAATTGACCAGAAATGTTTCCTTCTATCCAAGTCTTATAACTTCCATCCGTTTCTCTGAGTTCCCGTGTCTGCTACTTTCTAGCTGGGGAATAGAGTGCGTTAAGAACCTGATTGTTGAGAGATGGGTCAAAGAACAGACTGGAGAACTGAGGCAGAAATAGTAGAGGGAAGGCAACCATTGTGGGAAAAAAGAAATCAAAGGATCTGGAGTGAGAGAGTCAAGGCAGTGCTCTCCATCTACCCACACACGTGCACCATAGATGTGTGTGTAACTGTGTGTGTGCTTACTTTTATAAACAAAAAGGGGTCCTATGGAGATATAGAGATATAATGATGTTGATGTATCCCTTTCTCCCTAACAGTTGCCCAAGAGGGACCCTCGAGAGGTTAAATAGATGGGTAACCTTTCAGGGGTCCAACCTGAGGTTGGATAGATTATTATCGGGCTGTTGATTTGCCTTGGATGATGTTTGGTATCTGACCGCATTTGACTCCCTCCCCAAGGGTTGTGATATAAAGACCACTTAGGAAGGTACTTGTTAAACTCTCTTTATCTATAATCAGGGAAAGGGTTAACAGGACAAGGATGGGGATTGGAGACCCTATCAATCTATTATCTATAAACTAGTTGACAATCAGAATTGGAGGCTATTGATCAGGTAGAAGCTGGAGATTCACTCTCTCCACTACCTCTGGCCCAGCCTGGCCACAGGCAAACCAGAGAATAGGGAGTGCTATTGATGCAGCTGTATTGGTGATCTTATTCTCTCAGCTTCCTCACTACTAGTGTTTGGTGATGCACTAGCTCTCACAGTCTTTCAAGAAATATTCAGATCTATTCCTAACCTCTTCTTCATATACCTCCCTGCCTCTCTTCACCACCCACTCAGAGATTTCCCAGTCCAGAGGCTCCTGTCCAGAGACCTCCAGAGCCCAGAGAGACCTCTTCAAAGTGGCTGTCAGGGGTATTTATACTATGGGGCCAACCGACGTTTGCCCCTGGCTCACAGCACCTGGGAACATTCCACGTCTTCCAACTGCCTTCCCTGTCATTAAAGGTGGCAGCCATCATTTCCCAGATTATGAATATAACATTACATACAGCTTTACCTTCTCCTACCACTGAGCATTTTTCTATCATTTTAGGAACTTGGTTCTTTTGGACAAAACTGGAGAGTTTTCCAATGATGTGTGGTGATCCAAGTTCTCATGGGCATCAACTGAAGGGTCCTGTGCAGGACTATCACTAGAGTAGGACAATGGGCATCTTGCCCATGGGGGACCAATTTAGAGGACACTGACATGACCTGCATTCCTTTGACAGCATAGGAAGAATAGTTTAGTACTTAGCTAGCAAGAATAATCAGTCCTGGCAGGAAACTACCCAATGGAAGGTAGGCTTGGCTTCTTTCCTCACCCCAATCCTGGCTTCTGTATTCCTCTCTTTCATTCATGGTGGCCTCCTCTCAAGCAGCCTAATGCTGGGCTCCAGACTTTGCCACCCACCCATCACCAGGGCCCCACACCTAAATGTGGGCTTTTGGAAATTGTCTTGGATGTCATTTGTGGCATTTACCCCAAGCCAAAAAACATGCCTAGTTATGGCTATTTTCCAAGACAGTGTTATTCATCCCTCTCCCATCTCTCTCAATGTAATGAAATCTGTTGGAAATAGCACAATTAATATTTAATGATCTTTCGATGAAATTATATGCAATGAAAAAGATAGTCTATCATAGCTTAAATATTAAGAAAAATATACTCTGCTCGATCCCCTTGGTGTTTAAATTACTCCATGGCTATATATTATTTAGCTTTTTGGCCATCTGCCATAGCTCCCCTACTGAATCGTCCAGCCCTGGAAGGTCGTGTCTTACACCTCTCAAAGTTACCAGTGCTTCACAATGCCCTCTGCAAAGTAGGGGGCCAATAAATAAGACTCATAATGAGGACAGCTCTGGACTCCTCCAGGCTATGAGCGAATCATTCCATGAGTCACAGTTACAATGCCCAAAGGATTCCACACCTAACCAAGAAGAAACAGATAGAGGAAGGTGGCCATGACAAGAAAGAGACAAGTGTTGGAGAGGGGGAGACACAGAGAGAAGGAGATAGAGATAGGTGGGAGGGAGGACAGAGACAGAGACAGAGAAAGGTGAGAGAGAGAGAGAGAGAGAGAGAGAGAGAGAGAGAGGAAGGGGAGGGAGAAAGGGAAAGAAGAAGGGAGAGAGAAGGAGAGAAAACATGAGAGAGAACATTAGAGAGAGAGGAAGAGAGAGAAAGCGAGAGAGAGAGAGAGAACATGAGAGAGAGGGAGAGAAAGAAAGCATGAGAGAAGGAGAGAGAGGAGAGAGAGGGAGAGAGGGAGAGAGGGAGAGAGAGCACACATGAGAAAGAGACAGAGACAGAGACAGAGACAGAGAGACAGAGAGACAGAAAGACAGAGACAGAGAGAGAGAGATGCTGGGATGCAGGAGTTGTGAGTGAACCAGGGAACAACTTAATTACTTTTACAAGGCAACAAGCAACAGTTTTAGGTCACAAGTGGGTACAGGAAGATATTAAAAAGCCAGAAGTAGTTTGTAAACACTAAATTTCTTATAGTATCAGACTTTAGGAACAAAAAGGTCTTCAGAAGTCAATTTGAGTAAAAATGATGAATTGGAGATAAGTTATTGCTGAAGAGGGTCCCCAGAAGGGTAACCAAGTTGATGAAGGGTTTCAAGATCATGCCAAAAAGGAACCAATGAAGAAATTGGTCATGTTTAGCCCAGAAAAGACAAGACTCAAAAAGAACATGTCTGACTCTTCATGACCCCCATGAGCCAAATGTCCGTGGGGTTTTCTTGGCAAAAATATTGGAGAAGTTTGCAATTTCCTGCTCCAGTTTTACACTAGTAGGACTTAAGTGCCTTGCCCAGGATCACCCAGCTAGGAAGTGTCTGAAGTCAGATTTGAACTCAGTAAGGTGAATCTTCCTGACTCTAGGCTGGGTGCTCTGAATTCACTCCCTGGATCATACCTACCTTCAAGTATTTGTAGGTCTCTCATGGAGGGAAGGGAGCAGACTTGTTCTTCTTGGTCCTAGAGGACAAAACCAGAAGCAGTGGGTAGAAGCTGCAAAGAGTCTCATTTAGGCTTGATGTCAGGATAAACTCCCAAATAATTAAAACCTTTCCTAAGTAGAATTTGTTACTATGGGATTTGGTAGGTTCCTCTTCATTGGAGGTACTCAAGAGAAGGCTGGGTGGTCTCTGTTTCAGTAGAATATAGAAGGAATTCCTGCTCTCCCATGATGTGGAAGAGATAGCCTTAAAGGCCTCAAAAATCCTTCTATCTGTGATACTCTGGAAGCTAACAAAGGTAAGTAAAGATTGCTAAGTTCAAGGCAACTCAAAACCTTGTACCTGGCTTAGATATCCCAAGGACTGAAAAAATGGTCCTTTCAGTCTTGCTAGATAAGATTTCTCAGAGACACTCCATTGTGCAAAGTACATGAACAAAACTATTACCATAACCTTAGTGTGCACGTAAGGTTCAACAACACTCCTTTGGAGAGATTTAGCAAAACCAGGTTTAGAAGACATGGGGACAGGCTAAATCTAGAAAGAACTAAGGCTG
This sequence comes from Gracilinanus agilis, assembly GCF_016433145.1. Taxonomy (NCBI): domain Eukaryota; kingdom Metazoa; phylum Chordata; class Mammalia; order Didelphimorphia; family Didelphidae; genus Gracilinanus; species Gracilinanus agilis. Next base: position 722,686,696 of record NC_058131.1, read on the forward strand.
AGGGGAATCACTCACTAGATGAACAGATAATTATTTCACTTAGGGAAGCTCAGCTACCAAAACCAGGTGGAGATAGCAAAGAAAAAAACAAGAGAACTCTAGACTAGAGACTAGAATGTCTTGACCTCCTGTTACTGTCTCATTCAGCATCAGTCTTATGAGGGACATTTAATTAAAAAAACCAACATGGATTTGGTTTTATGACTCAATGAATTCAATGAATATTGGCTGAGTCACTGAAGCAAATAAATCAGCATTGATTCCAAACATGGAGGGAATACACCAAATGTGGTGGCTGGGAGGAAGAGGAGCATAGAATACCAGCTCTTCCAGCTTCTCTTTTCAGTCTTTCTTCCAAGTCTAAATGGTAACCAGTGGTAATATTGGTATTTAAAAGAATGATCTCACCACAGCTCCATTTAGCTCTTTTGCAAATTTGCTAAATGAAATTCAAAGGGTGATTTGAAAGACCTGGAGAGGATTTTAATCTTGACCATAAATCTGAGAAGAATTTGAGCTCAAAGAGTCTGAGTAGTAGCAGAGAAAAGAAGGAAAAGAGGAGAAGGAAGTGGAATAAATATTTAGGCAGAGCCTCCTCGATACAGGTACTATACTAAACACTTTACAAATATGATCTCCTGTAATCCTCACAAAAAGTCTATGAAGTGGGTCCCATTTTATCCTCACTTTACAGTTGAGGAAACTGAGATATATAGAAGTTAAATGATTTGCCAAGGTTGGACAGCTACTAACCGTTTGAGGCTGTATTCGAATTTAGATCTTCTTAATTCCACATCCATTGGGCCACCTAGCTGCCTCTAAAGAAGCTTAAAAAAACAGATTTAAAATACCTAAGCCCTTCTCTAGCTAGCTGGCTGAGTGTTGAGGGCTGAGTCCTGCTTCACAAAATAGCTAAAGCTGGCCCAAGATGCTGTGAGCTGAAGAGCCCTCAGATCCTTTCCGTACAATGAAGAGACACCATCATGACTGAAGACCGGCAGATGGCAGCAGAGAGCAGAGCTATTACATCACCGAAAGGCTTTATGAGTTATCCCTGTCCATGTGTGTTACCAGCTAAAACGTGTCTCTAGGTAGGAGTCCTTCCGTCCAGGTTCTTTACGTACATATGTCCCATGCACACATGCTCTCCTCTACTGGTGGTGCAGTCACCTAGAGAAGGACATCTATTCCTGTGTGGATGGAGAATTATTTCCTATCGTTTATTTTTCTAGGCCATTTGAATGAATGAATGTCTTTTGCTTTCAGCTAATCTGTACTCTGATTGGACTAGCAAAACAAACCACATCGATTGGGACTTGTTAGCTCTAATTTTGAGTGGATTCTGAGCTGTACTGAGTACTGCCATACAGTGTGGCCTCATGGAAGGGACCCATGATTGGAAGTCAGAGAACATGAATTTGCCATCTAAGTCTTCTCAACTTCATGTAACATAGAACCACTCATTCCCCAATTAACAAATGGATATGAACAGGCAGTTTTCAGATTTGGAAACCAAAGTTATCAATAATTAAATAAAAAACATTTTAAGTCACTCTTGATTAGAAAAATGCAAATGAAAACAACTCTGAGGTACCACCTCACACCTATGGGATTGGCCAATATGACAGAAAAGGAAATTAATAAATGTTGGAGGGGATGTGGCAAATTTGGGACACTAATACATTGCTAGTAAAGTTGTGAACTCATCTGACCATTCTGGAGGGCAATTTGGAACTATGCCCAAGGGCTGTAAACTGGGCATGCCCTCTGATCCAGTAATATCACTACTAGGTCTAAATCCCAAAAAAAAAAATTTTTTAAAAGGTGGGGCGAGATCTACTTGGACAAAGATATTTGTAGAAGCCCTTTTTGTCGTGGCAAAGAATTGGTAATTGAAGGGATCTCCATCAATTGGGAAATGGCCGAACAAATTATGGTACATGATGGTGCTATGCTGTAAAAAATGAACAGGATAATTTCAGAAAAAGCTGGAAATACCTATGTGAACTGACACAGATTGAAATAAGCAGAACCAAGAGAACGCTGTACACAATAACATCAATATTGTGGAATGATCAGCGGTAATAGACTTAGCTACTTTCGGCAACACGATGATCCAGGGCAATTCTGAGGGACTTATGACAAAGAATGCTCTCCACCTTCAGAGAGAGATCTTTTGCCACTGGAATGCAGATCAAAGCAGACAATTTTTCACTTTAGTTTATTTGGATTTTTAATTTAGGGTTTGGGCTTTATATGATTATTCTCTTAAAAATGAACAATATGGAAATAGATTTTGTGTCATAATAAGTGTATAACCCAGATCAAATTACTTAGCATCTTGAGGGGAGAGAAGAAAGGGAGGGAGACAATTTGAATCTTTTAACTTCGGAAAACTTATGTGGAAAATGGTTATTACGTGTACTTGGTAAAATAAAATATGTTTTAAAGAAGCCTAGGGCCAGTCACTCAACCTCCATGTGCCTCAGTTTTCTCATCTGTAAAACAAGATTATACCAGATGATTTCTTAATTCTAAATCAATCATGATGTTGATATACATTGATGTATAGATTCTCTATACATATGGGTATGTATATTCATATATAAATGGATATATTTTTAAATATGCAAATATGCCTGAAATTATATCGCTGATTTTAGAGTTGATTGAGTCTTCCATTGAACAAGTCTATGCACCAGTATGAGTATGAACTCTCAGATCACTTATAGCGATAAGTAATTTATGAGACATTATTTAGTTAATGCCTGATCATACACGTTAGAACAGAAGGAACACCAGAGATTTCCTATGGGATCCCTCCTTTAAAAATGAGGAAATGGAATCACTCAGAGACCAAAGGATCTTATTTCTGTCTAGTGCTGGAAGGGACCTTAGAGATCCAATAGTCTAGCTGTCAGATTTTGTAGATAAGGGAAGAAACTGGGTCTTAAGAAGATGGACTTACTCAGTGAACAGAAGAGTCAGAATTTCAGTCCACGCCCTCAGCAACCAAGTCTACACCTCTGGTTCAAGGACAACCATAGTCACAAATTGTGGTCATATGAAGCTGGTCCGGCTCGTGGTGATGTCCAGTTGGAGTGTAGGCAGCAATTGGAAATGTAAGGTTAATCTGGGTCATTTCCATAACCCAGAGCAGGCCAAGAGAGCTTCCAAGAGGTATCTCCAAGTCTACTGAAGATTCTTCAGGCTCTTGAGAGCAGGGATTGTTTCATTCTTTGTAGTCATAGCTACTGAGGTAACGCACAATAGCTGGCACATCTTAGATAATTAACAGTGCTATTGATTGACTGAAAATTTGTAGAATTGATTTACCTTTGATCCTATCAGATGCTGAGGAATGTCCTGAGGATCCTGGGTTTAAGAGAGAGGATCTCCCTTTGGAAGGATACATTCTCTGCCACTCATTATTTGGGAAGCGTGCTGGTCCTCTCTCTGGAAAACCTGTCACCAGAGTAGCAGAGTGACTCCCAGGGACCTGAAAGGAAACTCCTTTTATATTTTATCTTATTTTTATTATCATGCAAAATGCACTTCCATCTTGGCCATCATTGTAAGAGCAAACTCATATAAAATCCAACCCCCCAAACAAAACTGTAAATACACTGATGGGAAAGAGAGTCTGCTTTGATCCCCATCCATCTGACTCCAACAATTCTTTCTCTGGAGATGACTGGCTTTCCCCTTCATGTCTTTCAGGATTGTCCCAGATCATTGCATTCTTGAGAGGAGCCAAGTATTCACAGTTGGTCATCATACACAACACTGCTGCTACTGTGTATAATGTTCTCCCAATTGTGAGAAGCTCACTTTATACTAAACATCTGTTTCACTCTCTGGGGGCAACTAGATGGCACAGTGGTTATATTGGAGTCAGGAAGGCCTGAGTTTAAAGGTGACCACAGATACTAGCTATGTGACTCTGGGCAAGTCACTTAACCCTGTTTGCCTTAGTTTCCTTTTCTGTAAAGTGAGCTAGAGAAGGAAACGACAATCCATCCCAGTATCTTTGTCAAGAAAAGCCCAAATAGAGTCACAGAGAGTCAGACAGGACTGAAACAACTGAAGAAAAGCTCACTTTCTGGGGTGACTCTTCTGGCTGGAAGCCATGATCTTCATGGACACAGGGACACACCTGCAGTGTGACCTTAACATCAGAAGAGGTGATTTCTCTACTTCTTTGGTGGCTAGAACCAAAGTCCTAATTCTTTTTTTTATTATTTAAACCCTCGCCTTCCATCTTGGAGTCAATACTGTGTATTGGCTCCAAGGCAGAAGAGTGGTAAGGGTAGGCAATGGAGGTCAAGTGACTTGCCCAGGGTCACACAGCCAGGAAGTGTCTGAGGCCAGATTTGAACCTAGGACCTCCCATCTCTAGGTCTGGCTCTCAATCCATTGAGCCACCCACCTGCCCCCTCCCCCAATTCTTTTTTAATTCGGAATTTCTGTCACTTGTCAGAGGGAGATGACATTTTGCCCATTGCCACAAGCAATGTCAGTGGCAAAACTATGGCATTTAAAGCTACATAGTTAGAAGGACCTTAAAGATGCTCTGTAGATGAGACTATGTAAACCCAGAGAGGGAATGTAACTTCCACAAGATCATGTAACTACTAAGTGAGGGGACAATAGGATTTTTAAAATGGCATGAAATCCATCAGCCATTTGAAGCCTTGTCATCGTCATATAAAGTAAGGTAGGAAGGGGACCATTTATCGATATGGAGAACTCTCCACTGAGAAAACTCCCTTTATTAATGCAGCCTGGCACATTTACAATTTGTAGTCTTAGAGAGTTATCTGAAGAGCGTGGAAGATCAATGTGTTGCCCAGGGGCACCCAGCTGGCACATGTCAGAGGTGAGATGTGTCCCCAGGTCCCGCTGACTGTGAGGTGGGCACTCAGTCCATTATGCCTGTCTGCCTTCCCTCATCTACTCACAGTTTGCATGGTCCCTTGCAATTCTTTTGACTCAAAGGGGTGGTGTCATTGCCCAGCCATGCCTTCTCAAATAATACGAGATCCTACATATGTATCTCTGGTCTGTCATGTCCTCATTTAGGGCGATGATGCCAATATTGCCAAAAGGGCCTGTAATGCCCTGTGCCCCAACCCTCCTTCCCCTCAGAAGGGCCACATCAAAATGAAGGTGGCCCTGTGGTGATAGAGGAGACCCATGTCAGAGAGGGCAGGGGATGACCCCTGTACTCCAGGGAGGTGCTTCGGAAACCTGGAAGTCATACAGAAATGTGAGGGGTTGCTTGGTGAGAGAGGTCAACCCAACCATCCCAGCCTGGTCCTTTTTAAGTCTTACTACAGAGATGATTTTCATGGTGAGCAAGAGAATAATGGAGGCAGGAAAGACCCTCCTCCCTTGAGCTCCCCCTCCTTCTTTGCAATTTTCCTAGAAACGAAGACCTCCGAAAGATTGAAAACCATCCAGACGTCAGACCCAGGAAGGTGATGGAGAAATATTAAACCAAAATCAAGATAAGAATACTCAGCAGGAAGAAAGAGAAGAAGAAAGGAGAGATGAAGAATAAAGCCTAAGGGCAAAGGGAATCCTGGAGTGAGCTGGCTTGTGGGAGAGCTGATGGATTCCCCAAAACAGGTCTTGGTAGTCCTGGAGCTCTAACCTAAGGAGTCACTCGACACCCCAGGGAGATGGTCCTTTGTTTCTCCCTTCCCTCGGCATGCACACAGTAGATGTAGTCCATCAGATGACAATAAAAAGCAGATGGCACATAGTAGGTGCTTGACACATGCCTGTTGATTTGACCTGAAAGCAGCAGTGGAGATGGCCAGCAGAGAGCAGCACAGATGGAGAACATCTGAGGCATGAGAGGGAAAGAGCATCAAGGAAACATCCTTAGAAGCGAGTAGAAGAACTCTCAGAAGGGGACACAGATCAGGAAGGCAGCTTTGTCCCACTTCTGTTCAATTTAATATAAACTTGAAAAACCCACACAGAGCAGGAGTTCACTATTTCATTTCCAATTTACATCAACGATCTTCTTTGGTCTTCTTTATATTCTGAAATGTTTGTGTTTGTCAATGTCTATGAAGTTTCTAACCAATTGCCCCAAACCCACCTCGTGGGACCAAGTTCTCCAGTTCTCACCCTGGGACTACTTGCCTTGCTCCAGATTGTTGAGGGTTTTCACCTAAGATCTGCTGCCACTATTCCTTGGACATCTTCAGGGCACACCATCGCCTGGGTCCCTTCTCTCCTCCCATTTCCTTCTGGGAAGAGTCATCAATACTACCAGTCCTAGAGAAGACTAGCCACCACTCTCAAAAACACAGAGAGAGAGAAAATGTGTGTGTGTGTGTGTGTGTGTGTGTGTGAGAGAGAGAGAGAGAGAGAGAGAGAGAGAGAGAGAGAGAGAGAGAGACTTGCCTCGTTTTGAATGTAAGCAGGGACTAGTTTTTGTATTTGTATTCTCAAGCATATTCCACTGCCTGGCACATAGGGACTGATTAATAAAAGCTTTTTCATCCTTTTGTTCATTCCTCATTTTAAAAGCAGTTTATTCAATGACCCACAGCTCTGTCTCTCATCAGAATTTCCCCCATTCACTCCTGTCCCTTCTATTTCTACCCCTCCAAGAGTGCTCTCTGGCTATACGTACTCCCTGCATGCATTCCTTCTCCAAGTACTGACCTCTGGGAGAGCACAGCCCTGGGTATTTGGGGAGGAGAATCTTTTTTGTTTTGAACTAACGTGTTCTCTGGTTGACTTAATAGAATTCATGATATCAGTAAAGCCCTGTGAGCCAAGGTTTTGAGTAGATGCCAACCAACCAAGTGCCATGAACCTAAAGCTTTCTGGGAGCCTCTATGTGGGATTCCCCAGGTGCCATGTAATGAGGCAAAATGTAAAGAAAATAAAGAGAAAAATGAAAGAAGTTGAAGCCAATAATGAGGCCTCAGAGTTCTGTAGCACTTTCAGCAAAACTTTTCCCTGCTATTATCCTTTGAAGTAGGAAGCAAAGTAGCCGTCATCTCCATTTTTGGATGAAGAAACTCGGGCACAAGTACTGGGGGCTGGGGATGGCCCAAGATGACACAGTTACTGTCGGAGGGGAGATTTGGCTTTCAGTCCAGTCCATTTTCCATGAGACCACAATGCTTTTTAGATCATTTTGACACATTCACCAATATGGAAATGTATGTCCCTTGGTGAGTTTGCTTTCCACCAGACTGGTCACTACCATGAAATCCTACCACATCTGTTCCATCTAAACATGCTCCTCCCCAGCAAATGCTTCTCCAACAGAATCCTTTTTGAGAGTGTCTTCCTCTCAATAGCCAATCTGCCACCTTCTCTCACTCCCTCCTAGTGAAAAATGTCTTCTCTGATCAAGGTAGAAGACCTCCAGGCAAGTGGATCAGTCATTCGTGGCATCCCCACTATAGCTATGTTTAAGAGTCTCGGTAGGATCAGTCACTTCTAAGATTGCTAAGAACAGGCTTTTAAAAAATAACAAATTGGGGGCAGCTCAGTGGATGGAGAGCCAGGCCTAGAGACGGGAGGTCCTAGGTTCAAATCTGGCCTCAGACACTTCCCAGCTGTGTGACCCTGGGCAAGTCACTTGACCCCCATTGCCTACCCTTACCACTCTTCTGCCTTGGAGCCAATGCATGGTATTGACTCCAAGATGGAAGGCAAGGGTTTAAAAAAAATAACAAATAACAAATAACAAATCAAAAGGTAAATAGGCAAGAATGTGTGGAGGAATCACAGCCCAACGAGCTTCACTTCAATAGTTGGAAAGATTCAGGAGTAATTCATTAAAAAGTCAATTTATAAGAACCCAGAGGACCACTCACGGCCAACGTGATTCTGCAAAAACAAATCATGCCAAGAAAACATGATTTCCAACTTGACAGAGCCATTGACTTGTAGACGAGAGGTAAGCAAGGCTTTCAAAATGTCGGATGTATCCCTGAGCAACAATTAGACCCAGAACTGGAGATACCAGATACTCGGTGGCCAGTCCTAGGACAGCAACTGGAAAGAAGATGGCCAGGCACTATTTTCGGCTTGTCTTGGTCTCTATCCGCTAAATGGCAGACCTAGTATATGGGCAGACCTCATGTAGCAGGAGATGATGACAAGTTAGTCAGAGCTATGGTGGGCAGAGGGGCAGCTGGGTGGCTCAGTGGATTGAGAGCCAGGCCTAGAGACTGGAGGTCCTAGGTTCAAGTCCGGCCTTGGACACTTCCCAGATGTGTGACCCTGGGCAAGTCACTTGACCCCTACTGCCCACCCTTACCACTCCTGAGCCAAGGATGGTCCCTAGCCCGGATGAAAAAGGAGGAGGGTTGGGCGTGGGGCTAGCAACCCCACCCTGTAAAACTACATCTGCTAAAGAAACTGCAACCTTAAGTAGGGGCAGCTGGGCTAGCTCAGTGGATTGAGAGCCAGGCCTAGAGACGAAAGGTCCTAGGTTCAAATCCGGGCTCAGACACTTCCCAGCTGGTTGACCCTGAGCGACAGTGTGACCCATTGCCTACTGGTTGTGGCCCTATGCTCCTAGAATGGAGTCCCAGGATAAAAAAAAAATGGTGGGCAGAACACAAATCCAAACAGATGGAGAGGAACCTGGAAGAGTGATCTACACCAAATACAGTGCAGATCAAAAAAGTGGCAACTGAGACTGTCAAGGAAGGTGTAGGATGAAGACTATGGAAACTCCAATCTGAAAACGTGGGTCCATATCCCAGGTCTGATACTTAACAAGAAGCTAGGTGGTTCAGTGGATAGAGAGCTGGGGCTGGAGTCAGGACAGATCTGAGTTCAAATCTTACTCCAGATACTTGGCACCAACTAAGCGACCCTAGCCAAGTTGTTGAACCCTGTTTGCCTCAGTTTCTCAAATGACCTGGAGAAGGAAATGGCAATCTGTTCCAGTTTCTTTCCAAGAAAAGATATTTTCCAAAAAAAAATATTTGCCAAGAAAACCACAAATGTGGCCACGAAGAGTTGGACATGACTGAAATGACTGAACAAAAACAAATGTAACTGTGAGTAAGTTACTTAACTTTTTTACTTGGCAGTGCCCTCCTCTATAAAATACGGATGTTGTCTCATTTCATCTATAATATCTAAGATCTCTTCCAGCTGGAAGAGTTATAGTGTAATACAAGCACAAGCCGTGTGCACATCAGCAAAGAAAGATGTTGGCAAAAAATGGAAAACTCTATTTTGGAATTCATGATGCCCGAGAATAGTGAGTAAAATACAAGAGTGGCAGATCCTTCTCCCTTAGCCCAAATAGGGAGCACAGGTAACTCTGTCTCTTCCTCCTCTCTTTTGGAGATCTTTCTGGAAGAGAATTCCTGGGAATTAATGTGAATAAACCAGTCAGTTGACCCTAGAGGGACACAAAGGAATGAGAAAAGTTTGGAAAGAAGGTGAGACTGCTTCCCTGAACTGTAAAAAAGACTTGATTGGGTAGCTATCAAGAGGAGCAAGAGGCTCGTGGCTGAGACACTGAGGTACAGAGGAGGCATATGGCAGTAGCTCACCCAACCTCATGTAGATGAGAGTGGAGATTTCCCAATTAAGTGAGAAAGGGCTTCTAGAGTGCTGATTCCATACAGAAGCTGTTATAGTTCTTCTGTCTTTAAAATGATACTTTCAATTCTAAAAAAGAAACTGAGTTGTTGTTTATTTGTTTTTTTAAAGACTTAATAGTATTAAATAAATAATATTAAATAATAAATAAATAAATAAATAAATATTAAATAAATAATATTAAAGACTTAATAGCTGGGTGGCTCAGTGGATTGAGAGTTAGGTCCAGAGAAAGGAGTTCCTAGCTTCCAATCTGGCCTCAGATACTTCCTAGCTGTGTGACCCTGGGCAAGTCACTTCATTCCCATTACTACTCTTCTGCCTTTGAACCAGTACACAGTATTGATTCTAAAACATAAGGTAAAGGTTTAAAAAAAATAAGATTTAAATATAAAGCTTTTGTATCTTAATATATGGTCTATTCTTGTAAAGGTATCATGTACCACTGCGAAAAAAGCATATTCCTTTCCATTCCCATTCAAAGCAGAAGTATGCATACTTTTCAGATCATCATGCAACAAAATTTTATTTAATGAGGGATCATGGAAATACAGAATAAAAAAAAACTAAGTAACAATCTTGTAAAAAATGAATGGGTTGGGGTCAGCTGGGTAGCTCAGTGGAGTGAGAGTCAGGCCTAGAGACAGGAGGTCCTAGGTTCAAACACGGCCTCAGCCACTTCCCAGCTGTGTGACCCTGGGCAAGTCACTTAATGCCCATTACCCACCCTTACCAATCTTCCACCTATGAGACAATACACTGAAGTACAAGGGTTTAAAAAAAAATTACAAAAATGAATGGGTTAATGAATGAATGGTTTAAAAAAGCAAGTCATAAAAAATAATTTTATTAAAGAAAATGTTAATAATGAGACAGCATAAATCAAAATATCTGGTTTATAGCAAAAACATTAAGTAGAGGAAAATTTATATCTCTAAATGTTTGTATCATTAAAATAGAGAAAGAACAAATCAGTGAACTGGGTATGCAATTTAAAAAGCTAGAGAAAAAAAAAACAAATTAAAAATACCCAATTAAATGCCAAAATGGAAATTCTAATAATTAAAAGCGAGATAAGCAAAAGTGAATGTAAAGAAACCATTGAATTAATAAGTAAAATAACAACAAAGTAGATAAATCATTGATTAATATGTTTTTTAAGAGAGAAGAAAACCAAATCAGTAGCATCAAAAATGAAAAGAGTAAATTTACCACTAATGAAGATGAAATCAAAGTGATTATTAGGAGTCATTTTGCCCATTTATATGTCAACAAGTTTAACAATTTAAGTGAAATGAAAGAATTCTTACAAAAATGTAAATTGCCTAAAATAACTGTGGAGGAAATAGAATATCTAAATAAACCTGTTTTAGAAAAAAATGGAACAAATCATAAATGAATTTCCTAAGAAAAAAGCAACAGGACCAGATGGATTTGCAGGTGAATTTTACCACATATTTAAAGATCATCTAAGTCCGATATTAAATAAATTGTTTAGAACAACTGGTAAAGAAGCAGTCTTATTAAACTCCTTCTATGAAACAAATATGGGACTGATACCTTAACCAGGAGGAGAGAAAACAGAAAAAATAAAATATAGGTCAATTTCATTAATGAATATAGATACAAAAATCCTAAATAAAATGTCAGCAAGGAAACTATGGCACTAAATCAAGAAGATTATATATTATGGCCAATCAGGATTTATATCACATATTCAAGGATGGTTTGATATTAGAAAAATTATTAACAAAATTGATAACATCAACAAAAAAAGTAACCAAAATCATATGATTATATCAATAGTTGCAGAAAAAGCTTATGGGGTTTGGGGGGTTGGGGGAGAGGGAAAGAACATGAAATATGTAACTAGGGGAAAATATTCAAAATAAAAATTAAAAAATAAAAAATAAATATTTAAAAGGATAGTCACCAATAATTGAATAAAAAAAGCTTATGACAAAATACAATATTTGTTCCTATCAAAAACCCTTGAAAGCATAAGGTAAATGGGTTTTTCCTTGGAATAATATAAAATATATACTTAAAACCATCATCAAACATATTTTATATTGAGGATAAGTCAGAAGCGATCTCTACAGGATTGTAGTGAAACAAGAACAACCATTATCACCAGTAGTATTTAATATTGTATTAACAATGCTGATAACAGCAATAAAAGAAGAAAAAGAAATTGAAGGAATCAGAACAACAAAGAGGTAAAAAAAAATTATCTCTTTTCATAGATGATATATATAGAAAATTCTAACCATTCAATTAAAAAGTCAGTTGGAACTAAACAATTTTAGCAAAGTAGCAGAATATAAAAGAAATCCACATAAATTGTCAACACTTCTATATATCACCAACGAAGTCACACAAGAAGATGTAGTAAGAGATTAAAACTAACTGTAATAAAATACCCAAGAGTACATCTGCCCAAACAAACCCAGAAACTACATAAACAGAATCATAATATACTTTTTATACTGTAACAATTGAAATTCTCCAGAGGCTCTTTTTTAATTGTAAATTAATTTATTAATCAGCCACTCAAGAAAATCTGTGCTAGTCAGTGGACTCCCTCCACAGTCCAAACTGGCACCAATGACAATTACAATCAAGTAACATTTGCCATCCTGCTCCAGACCTATGTAGACCTGTTTTTTTTTTACTTTTTTCTTCATTCTTTTACATTCTAAATACAGAGTACAGTCTTCCTTAAATAAGAAATTCCATCTTCCAACTCCAGGCATTTTCTGTGATTGTTCTCTACACTTGGAATTTTCTTTCTTCTTCTCTCTACCTTTTGGCTCCCCTTTCTTCCTTTGAGTCCTACCTAAAATTTCTCTTTCTGTGAGAGGTTTTACCCAATCCCATTTGGTGCTTGTTCCTTCCCTCTCTTATTTATCTCTTAATTTATCCTGTGCATAAGGTTTGAATATCTTTATTTTCATATTGCCTTCCCTACTAGACTATAAGCTCCTTGAGAGCATGGACTGTCTTTTGCCTTTCTTTGTAACCCTAATTATAGCATAATGTCAAAACATGATGAATAAATAGTAATCATTCAAAAAAAGGTGCTTGGGGGGCAGCTGGGTAGTTCAGTGGATTGAGAGCCAGGCCTAGAGACGGGAGGTCCTGGGTTCAAATCCGGCCTCAGACACTTCCCAGCTGTGTGACCCTGGGCAAGTCACTTGACCCCCATTGCCTACCCTTACCACTCTTCCACCTATAAGTCAATACACAGAAGTTAAGGGTTAAAAAAAAAGGTGCTTGCCAAGTGTCTGCTACTTGGGTTGTTGATTTGTAAGAAGACTTTTCCTAGCTTCTTTTATTCTAGGTCCTTGACTCTAAGACTATCTCTAATCTTAATCTATCTCTTACTACATAGTATATATATGTGTGTGTGTGTGTGTGTGTGTGTGTGTGTGTGTGTGTGTGTATATATACACATATATAACATATGTATATGTATGTATGGGTATATATAGTGTATATGTGTGTTTATGTGTATACACACATATATGTACACACATATTCTGCATGTAGTTTTTCCAAGCAGTATCCCATTTAAATATAAGCATATTGATAGCAAGGGTTATTTTTTGGGGTAGGAGCTTTTTTTTGCATCTTCAGCAATAGCACAGGGCTTGGGATACAGTAGGCAGTTAATAAATGCTCTTTGCCTTGACTCTTTCATCTAAGAAAGGACATTTGCCTTGTTAATGGGGGCTCATGTAGTTGTAGAAATAGACATTCACAAGGTGACCCATGGAAAATGACACGGAAAATGAAGGTGTAACTATCTTCTGGAAACATTTGTAAATGGGTGAGCAAGGTAAGAAAGTAGCCTCAGGAGCACAGGACCCCAGATAAGGTCTGATCAGGGCAGGGTATGTTGGATCCTGATGGGGATCTAGTGCACATGAAGCCTCCAGCTGTCTGTAAGCTGGAGCTCTCCACATTGAGATTGTACATTGTTCTGGCTATATCTTTTAAATAAATATCACTTTGTCAAAGCTAATTTCTATAGAGGAAGCTAAGTGGCACAATGCATGGAGCACCAGGGCTGGAGTTGGGAGGACTTGTATTCAAATCTGGCTTCAGACCCTTCCTAGCTGGATGAACCTGGGCAAGTCACTTAACCCCAATTGCTTATCCCTCAACACCCTTCTGCCTTAGAATTGATACTAAGACAGAAGGTAAGTGTTTTTTTTTAAATAAAAAAAAATTCAAGCTCATAGTTAGCTAAATGGTGTACAAGTCAGTGGTTCCCCTCCTAAACCAGAGAGAATATAGCTTCCTCCTTCCTCCTTCTCTGAATGTAGCCCACCATTCACTTTTATTAATTCTATATGACACTGTTGCCTCAAAATGAGCTTTGAGTCTACTAAAAGTCCAAGCTCTTTTTCACAATGAAGTATGGCATAGTCATGCCTCCCCATTTGGTATTTATAAAATCGATTTTTGAACTCATGTAGAACTTTACTCTTGTCCCTATTCCTGAAATTACTTTGTCTAGGTTTTGCATCTAAGAGGCAGCACAGTATAGCAGTTAGGCAAAAACTGGCCAAGGAATGGGGAAGATCCAAGTTGAAGTATCTCCTCTGACAGTACCTTTCTGTGTGACCTTGGAAAAGTCACGCAAACTTTTGGTGTCCCAAGCAATTCCCTAAATTTGAAAATTCTCTAATCTAAACTTTTATAAATCTCTAAGTTACAGATAAATTGCTGGCTTTACATTTTATATACTTTTTATATACAGATTATGTATATTCTATATATAAACACTTCATATTTACTTATGAATCAGTTGACGAGCTTTTATTAAGCAGAAATTGTGCCAAATCCAAAACTAAAAATAAAACGGTCCCTGACACCAAGAGGCTTACATTCTATCCCAACAGAAGAGAAGTGGGATCAGCACAGAACCTATTTTGGTTTCTGTCTTTCTGTCTCTTGCCTTGCACAGGGGTTTGTATAGAGTAACATCAAATCTTTGAATGGAATTGAGATTCATCTCATTGGATCTGGCCCATCTTTCTAGCCTGTCAAGATATTTTTAGATTCTATTTCAAAATGACCTGCATCAGTCACCATACATTATGCTAGTTGGCCCTCCCCACGTGATGCCATGCTCCGATTTGACAGGGATGTTTTCTATATCTTCATCCAAATTGTTAAGAATAACACTGGGGACTTTTGGCAAGATGGCAGAGTGAGGTCAAGAGACAGCCTCACTCCCTCCAGACACCTTCAAGAACAAAAACAGAAATGCATTGTAGACAAAGATTCCAAAGAGAATGGCTGGGAAAAAAAGGGATGACCCAGGAAATGAGCAAAGAGAGAGAAAACTCTTCAACGTGATCAAAAAATATTAGTTCCTCAAAGAAAGCAAAGAGAAGACTGCAGACAGAAGAATAATGTGTTAACATCTACAATGGCTTGAGAGAGAAATCTGGAGCTATTACAAGACACATAAACTTGGAAACAAAAGTGGCAGAAAGAAGGATGATAATGGGAAAGAAGAGCAGAGAAAAGAGAACCCCTGGATCCAACCTCCCAAAGACTAGGGAAGAGCACACCTGGTAGGATTTGAACCCAGGGTCTTTGAGATGAGTTTTCCCCCTGTACTATTTTGCTTTTAAACTATATATCCTTTCCCTTGTCTCCATTCACACTGCCCTAGCCACCCTAGTTCAGGCCTCCATTATCTTTCACTTGGGCTGGTGCAGGAATCTAGACTGTCCCCCAGCCTTCAAGTCTCTCCTCTGCAATCTGTCCCCTGGATCTCAGACAGCACAAGTGATCTGGACTCATTGGGGTGGTCTCTCCTGCCCTGGGGACAGGTCATAACCCCCCCCCAAACCTTCTCCTCCTGCCCCTGTCCACATCCTCCCATGAGTCCTGAACAAGGGAAGTATCCAGGGGGCAGGAGCTCTTCTGCTCACTGCCAATGGAGCTCGTGGACTGTCCAAATTAACGTCCCTCTCCATCCATGATGTGCAGAAGGCCACTCGGGCCTGCCCTGGGCCTCTCTCTGGCCTTCTGGATGATGCACACCTTCCACTCTTTGGGAAATGTGCCATTGCATGACTGGCGCCAAAGAGTAACCCAGAAGGCGGCTGGTGTTAAAAAAGACCTTTGCTCCAGGGAGGAGCAGGAGGTCCTTCGAAAGC
Source organism: Gracilinanus agilis (assembly GCF_016433145.1). Taxonomy (NCBI): domain Eukaryota; kingdom Metazoa; phylum Chordata; class Mammalia; order Didelphimorphia; family Didelphidae; genus Gracilinanus; species Gracilinanus agilis. The sequence continues at coordinate 722,702,481 of NC_058131.1, forward strand.
CCAGGACAGTCCTCTCTCTCTGCCTCATGGGCAGCTCTGAGCCCTGGTTATTGTTCAGCCTCAGCAGCTCTCTGGCTCAGTGCTCTGGCCGTCCCGAAGGCATCTCGTAGTCTGGCCAGGAGAGCTTCTTCATTCCACTCTTTGGGACTTTTCCTAGCTGATTGGTAAGCCAAACTCTTCCGCGTGGCTATAGATTTCATTTGAAAGGCCCTGCAGTATCCCCAGGTCGATGAAATCAGCACAAAGTCATAAACCCACAGCAGCATCAGGAGGCCTTGGCCGGAGAGGGGGCCTCCTTCCCCGTGTCAGGCCGCCTGCTGGGCATCCTTCCTGATGGTGAGTGTTGGCAGCAGGTTCCTGCTTCCTACCTCGCTTTCTATGACTAGCCCGAGGTTTGCTGAGCGGCTCTCTCTGTTCTTGCATCTTATTTCTGACATCAGTAAAGAGGGTGGAGTGGGGAGGTAACCCTCCCGGATGTTGACAGATACATGGGAGACTCACCATTGGAGCCCAGCCTTAGAGGAAGCATTTCCCTCTTTCCAAAGGATTTTCATAGTCAACAAACCATGATCCAGTTGGATCTTATCTTTGCACCTGTCAGTCATGGACTTGTAAAGATGAATTCTGCTATAGAGCACCATTTAGGAAAGCCTGTTTCCTTGTCAGACCATGAATGAATGTGTGGATGAATTAGTTAAGAGGAAAAAATATTAAGAACTAATTTTGTATCATTTGCTGTGCTAAACTCTGGAGATACAAAGGCAGGTAAGTAAGGCAGTCCCTGCCCTCAGAGGTCTTATATTCTAATATGAGAAGATAACACATATAGGAGAATTAGGGAGGGAAGGATGGGGGGGGGGTGGGAGGAACAGAAAGTATTTGTGCGGAGGAATAGTTTGGAGATGACCAGAATGTAGCATGATGGTCTATTTTAGGCAAGATAACAAGATAACAAGAAAGCTCACCAAGTCTGGGGTCCCAAGGGTGGAAGTTGGAATTCTGATACGTGAAGAAAGAGAGCCAGAGTGCTGGGGCCCTGGCTTGCAGATGGCTGGGAAATGGCATGGAGATCTGAATCGAGGAGAGAGGAAGTAAAAGTTGTGATAATTAATAGTCTCAGAACAGGAGTCTAAGTTCCAGTGGGAGGAGGAGAAAGGAAGGTCTGGAAGCCTTGGAGATGCCTTCTACAGGTGCATAGATTATTCTTGTAAAGAGTTTATAGAGATTGGAATGTGGCAATACAAGTTGATAGTTATTTATATTTTCTCAATCAGCTTTTTTTTTCAATAATAATATGGTTTGTGATTTTTATCCAAACGTTCAGTGCTCTTCCTCTTTTCTGTATCTTCAGAATCAATCGCTTGATTCTCTGAAAATAGTGCCCCCTCTAGCACAAATAGAATTCATCTGGCCATAGCTGGTCCATTGAGACTCATTTTTTATATCTTTGTTTTTTTTCCTTTTTCTCTATGAATTTAAGTTAGATTCATTAGTTATAGCTTATAGACTCTTTGGTTTCTCTCTGTCTCTCTCTGTCTCTCTCTGTCTCTCTCTCTCTCTCTCTCTCTCTCTCTCTCCTCTTTTCACCCTCACTCAGCAGTTCTCTGATTTTCTAATGGAAAATTCACTTTAGAAGAGGAAGTATTCAAGTGTCAAGGTGGGAGACAAGGGCATCAAGGAGGGCTGCATGGCAGAGATGGAATTTGAGCTGATCCTTGAAGGATAGATATGGCTTCACTTAGTGAAGATTCATAGGATAAGAGTGTCCCGGGTTTTCTAACAAATTTGTTCTTCTGGCCAGAGAGACCAGAATATTGTAAAGTGGATCAAACCACACATTCAATGAATTAGAGCTGCTATACTTCACCATGGTCAGAAAAAAAAATATTCAATGGCACGCATGCACTTGTTTAATTTCAAATTATGGACACATTTCTGGGAATCTGGGTGAATTGTACCTTGTAATTCTTTTAAAATCATCATTTCCCCGGAGGTTTCAAGGGACTAATACTTCTGAAAGACCATTTAAAGCATCCCATCTCTGCCCCCAGAGATTGAAAGAGAAAGCCATTTCGGGAAGTACAATCTTCCAAGTTATTTTAATCACTGCAATTACAGCCCTTCCCATTCCTTGTGCCCATCAAGGAGGCAACACTCAACATATGGAATGATGAAAGGGGCAGCTTGGATGAGGTCATGTTCAGAACTGTCGTCTTCAAGGACCCAAGGAGAAGTGGGGATTTCAGGCAGTTTCCACTCTTCCACTGCAGCCATTCTCTACATATACCTCAGCCACTCAACTTGTCATCCTTCCATTTTGAAGAAGACCAATGGCTTCATGATGGTGGGGTCAGCCGAAGTAGTGAACAATGGGTGATGATTTGACTGGAGAGCAAATTGGACTTAATTGCGGCAGAGGTGCACAAAGTCATCAGATTCACTTTCTCTTCCAAAGTCATCCAAATCCCGTGACAAGAGAAAAGTCGGGATGTCTGCGGATGGCTCAGGATGCCGTGGATGACCTCGGCATCTTCCAAGTCTGACCATGCTCTAGGCTTTCCACAGAGCCTGCTTTAGCCACCTCTCTGGCCACTGGAACAAGTTGTTCTCTTCTGCCCATTGCACCAAGGGAAGCTTACACATGCTTGGGGTAGACACTCCCCTAACTCACCGATGGTTACCCTCAGCCTGGTTTATCTGGTCTGCTGAGATGTTTTCCCAGAGTGTGGCTGCTGAGCATGCCACAGCTTCTTGAAGCCACAGGTGAGAGTTGAGTGAAAGGTGGACACCAGAGGGGGATAAACAGCCCTGAAAAGGATGTGATCACCTCCCCCCCCCCTCCGAGAGGTGCTGGTCCAATCTGGGCAGCGAGGCAGTGCCATAGTGCATATAACACTAGCCGCCCACCGGAGAAAGAAAATGGTTTGTTGTCTTGGAAAGACATTACTAAAAGCTAAGAGCGCATCACAAAGCAATGGGCCCTTTTTTAAACCTTCACCTTCCATCTTAGAATCCATACTAAGTGTTGGTTCCAAGGCAGAAGGGTGGTAAGGGCTAGGCAATGAGGGCGAAGTGACTCGCCCAAGATGAAACAGCTAGGAAGTATCTGAGGTCAGATCTGAACCCAGGATCTCCTGTTTCCAGGCCTGGCTCTCTATCCATTGAGCCATCCAGGTTCCCCGCTTTGTGTCTTTCTTAAATGACTTTTTAAATAACCTACATATACTTTGTATTCACTTATCCACTCATGAATTGTATGCCTCTCTATCCCACTCCTCAATGGAATGTAAGTTCTTTGTAGGCAAGACTTGTTCCACTTTTGTCTTTATGTCAATGAGAATGCTCTGGCCAGGCATGTTGTATGTCTCCCTCTGGATTCACAGGTCTCCTGAGGCATGGGGGGCAGGGAGGGGTGGGGGGTCTTTCTTTTCTTTGCCATCTCTTCATGTCCTACTTAATAGGTCCTCCTTTTTTAGGGAGCCAACAACTGGCATCTCCTTTGTCCTTAGCATCCTCCACCTGGGCCCAGACTGAGATGCTCTAGGCATTCACCAGCCCCCTGAGACATCACATTTATACGCAGTAGTCAGAGTTATAGACCCCCCTTTCTTCTCTCTCCCTCTCTTTCCCTCTCTGGCTCTGGCTCTTCCTCTCTCCCTCTCCTAATCCCTAGGCAGTTCTCTGGTTTTCTGCCCCCCACCACACCTCTCAGCAATCCCCTTTGCCAGTTCCATCAGTTCTCTCAGATGTCATTCATCCATACCCAGCCATCACATGCATGTTCTCTCATGAACGCCTCTCTAGGTCCTCCTTCAGCTCTCTGGTCATCATTTTGGTTCTTCCCTTTCCAGATGAAAGATTCGTCTTCTTGGAAGAGAAACAAAATAAAAGCTGAGGCTTTCATCAACATCAATGATGGCACGTGCTCAGAACACTAAATCTAGAGGCTGGAAGACAGACATGCAAAGATTGCCCCAGAAACTTCCTAACAGTGTGACCTTAAGCAAGTCACTTAGCCTCAGGATGCCTCAGTTTTCTCACCTATAAAATGGGGAACCTTCTTCTTTGAAAGGTTGTTGTGAGAATCAAATGAAAACATATTTGTAAAAAACACTTAGGACAATGCCTGGCATGTAGTAATGCCACAAAAGTTTATTCCTTTCCTTTCTCCTTAAAATAATGTGATTTTCACAAATCTTAAGACAAAAAATCTTTGGGTTTTTTAAACCCTTATCTTTCATTTTAGGATCAATACTGTGTATTGATTCCAAGGCAGAAGAGCGGTCAGGGTTAGGCAATAGGAGTTAAGTGACTTGCTCAGGGTCACCTGGCTAGGAAGTGTCTGAGGTCAGATTTGAACCCAGGACTTCCCGTCTCTCAATCCACTGAGTCACCCAACTGCCCCTAACAAAGAGTCTTTAGATAAAAAATTAAAATTGAAGGATGGTTATCATTGAAGTGAGGGTATGAGGAGAAGCAAGTAAAATCTACCAAGTGGTTGTGGGTACAAGGATTGCTTTCCTGGGAGCAAGCAGAACACTGGGATGTTTTCTTCTGGAAGAGGGTATAATTCTGTCTGTCTGTTCTGTTTGAACAAGGCTGATGTCATGCAGTGCTGGGCTTGTAGTGCAGAGCATGGAAGCTCTCCCGATCTCTTAAAACCCTCCATGCAGGATCCAGCAATATTCATCAAGGATTTATTAAGCATCTACAGTGTGCCCTGCATTAGGCTGTATTCCAGGGACCAAGATATAAAGATGAAGCCATTCCTTTCCTCATGAAGCTTACCTATGACCAGAGGCAGGAAGAAAAAGTGGGCTTAGAAAGGCGAGAATTAAATTTATAAAATAAAACTCTTCTCCCAACCCCAACGTGGTCTTTTAATTTATTTTATTTTTCCTCAATTACATGTAAAAACAGTTTCCAACATTTAGAAAAGAATTCTGAGTCTCGAATTCTCTCCCTCCCTTCCCCCAACCCAGATGGTGAACAGTCCCATATAGATTTTACATGTGCAACCAAGTAAAATATTTTTCCATATTAATCCTTTTGTGGAAAGAAAATTGAACAAAAAAAAAATTAAGAAAGAAAGTGAAAAAAGTTTGCTTTGGCCTGGATTCAGACTCTCAGTTCTTTTTCTCTGGAAGCAGATGGCCTTTTTTATCCTGAGTCCTTTGTGATTGTTTTGGATCATTGTGTTGCTGAGAATAGCTCAATCATTCACAGTTGTTCACCACACAGCATTCCTGTCACGGTGCTCAGCGTTCTCTTGGTTCTGCTCTTTTTACTTGGCTTCAGTTCATGTAAGTCTTTCTAGGTTTCTCTGAGCTCCTCCAGCTCATTATTTCTTTTAGCCCAATAGTATTCCACTACAATGGAATATAACTTACTCAGACATTCCCCAGTGGATGAGTAATCCCTCACTTTCCAATTCTTTGCCCCCACAAAAGGAGTTGCTTTAATATTTTTGTACATATGGGTCCTTCCCCTTTTTGTTTTATCTCTTTGGGAAACAAACCTAGTCTTCGTATTGCTGGTCAAAGGTATCTACGGTTTTACAGTCTCTAGGACAGTGATGGCAAACCTATGACATGCGTGTCAGCCCTGACCCATGTAGCCATTTTCTTTGACACGTGGCCACATGCGGCCGCATACAGAGAAGTATTGGGCTGCGTGCCAAGGATGAAACATGTGCTATAGTGTAGTGTAGACACTCTGTGCATTATAGATGACAATTCTACCTATATTAATTTACCTATTTTGGTTTATTAAATATACTTATATATTACCATTATACATTTTTGTTATTTAAACTATAAATATCATGAAATTATGGTTTTTTTCTTGAAGTGATGCACCACCCAAGTGATGCTCAGTTTTTCGGCAAATTTTGACACACCAAAGTCAAAAGGTTGCCCATCACTGCTCTAGGTCTTAGGTCCAAATTGGTCTCCAGAATGTGTGAACCAGTTCACAACTCCCCCAACAGTGCATTAGTATCTCAGTTGTCCCACACCCCCTCCCAGTTTTGTTATTTTCCTATTCTGTCTTACTAGCCAATTTGATAGGTATGGGATGGTATCTCAGAGTTGTTTTACTTTGCATTTCTCTAATTAATAGTGATTTAGAACTTTTTTTTTGTATGACTTAGAGAGCTTTAATTACTTAAGAACTGCTTGTTCCTATCCTTTGGCCATTTATCAATTGGGGATTGACTTGTATTTTTAGACATTCAACACATTTTTCTATATATTTAAGAAATGAGGCCTTTATTAAAAAGACTTTTAGGGCAGCTGGGTAGCTCAGTGGAGTGAGAGTCAGGCCTAGAGACAGGAGGTCCTGAGTTCAAATCTGGCCTCAGCCACTTCCCAGCTGTGTGACCCTGGGCAAGTCACTTGACCCCCATTGCCGACCCTTACCACTCTTCCACCTATGAGACCATACACTGAAGTACAAGGGTTTAAAAAAAAAAGACTTTTAAACTTTATTGCACCATGTTGATGATTTATTTCCCCCTGATTAGTTTCTGACCTCTGCCTCCCCAATTTTCCCTCTTTTCTATCAGCCCCCTTCTCTCATCCCTCTCCCCCTCCTGCTTTCTTGTAGGGAAAGATAGATTTCTGATCCCCAATTTATTGTGTATGTTCTTCCATCATTAAGCCAATTCTGATGCAAGTAAGGTTCATGTGCTCCCTTCCCCATCTGTCCCTCCTTTGTTAAAGCTCTTTCATGCCTCTTTTATGTGCAATCAATTACCCCATTATATTTTCCCTTCCCTCCCTTCCCAATGCACTCTTCTTTCTTCTGCCTTACTTTCTTTATATTATCCCATCATATATTCCATCACACCCTTGTACTCTATAAAGACTCTTTCTAACTCTCCTAATATGATAAAGTTCTTAGGAGTTACAAGAATCATCTCCCCATGTAGGTATGTAAGCAATTTAACCTTATTAAAGATCTTTTGGTTTCTCTTTCATCTTTACCTTTTCATGATTCTCTTGAGTCTTGTATTTGAGAGTCAAATTTTCCATTGAGCTCTGGTCTTTCCATCAGATATGTTCAAAAGTCCTCTATTTCATTGAATACCCATTCTTTCCTCTGAAGAGTTATGCTCAGTTTTGCTGGATAAGTAATTCTTGGTCGGTGTCCAAGCTTCTTTACATTTTGGAATATCATATTCTAGTACCTCTGATCTTTTAGTTTAGAAGCTGCTAAATTTTGTATTACTCTGACTGTGGTTCCATGATATTTGAATTGTTTCCTTTAGTCCACTTGTAATATTTTCTCTTTGACCTGGAAGTCCTGGAATTTCCTTATAATATACCTAAAAGTTATCCTTTTGGGATCTCTTTCAGGAGGTGCTCAGTGGATTCTTTCAATTTCCATTTTATCCTTTGGTTCTTAGAATATTAGAGTAATTTTCCTTGGTAATTATATTAAAGATGATGTTCAAGCTCATTTTCTGATCATGGACTTCAGGTAAGCCAAAAATTCTTAGATTATTTCTCCTGTATTTATTTTCCAGGACAGTTGTTTTTCTAATAAGATAATTCACTGTTTCTTTTATTTTTTCATTCTTTAGACTTTGATTGTTTCTTGATGTTTCATGGAGTCATTAGCTTCCACTTGCCCAATTCTAATTTTTAAGGCATGATTTTCTTGAGTGAGTTTTTGTACCTGCTTTTCCATTTGACCAGCTCCACTTTTCAAAGAGTTATTTTCATCAGTGCATTTTTGTATGTCTTTTTTTATTTGTGCAATTCTGTTTTTTTTTAATCTTTTGTTCATTGGATTTTGGATTTTTGTGCCTCCTTTACCAATTATCCTATTTTATTTTTTAAGATATTAATTTCTTCTGTATTTTTTGTGACTCTTCTACCAAGTTGTTGACTCTTTTTTTCATGATTTTCTTGTATTACTCTTATTTCTTTTCCCATTTTTTCTACTACCTCTTATTTGATTTTTAAAATCCTTTTTGAGCTCCTCCATTAAGTCTTTTTTTGGACTTGAGAGCAATTCATATTTTTTCTTGAAGGCTTTGAATGCAGCAGTATTGACTTTATTATCTTCTTATGAATTTTGGTCTTCCATATTATAAAAATATTTTTCTATATTGAGTTTCTTTTGTTGTTGTTTGTTCATTTTTCAGCTTTTTTCTTTTCTTTTAATTAAAAAAAATCATATTCATGTTGGACTCTGTACCTGTGGTAAAGGGATCACTATTCCAAGGTTTAGATTCTTTGTGTAGTTGCCTTCAGAGCCAGCTCTGGGGATCTACAAGTTTTCAATTTTTCCAAGGTGGTATGACTAAAGGAGAGGTGTGATGAATACTCTCCCAGCTTGTGCTCTGGTCTATAAGTAACCCCAAGCACTCTTTCCCACCTTGTAAGTGTGACCAGGGTCCCCTCCTCCCCAGTAGCTGTAAGTGCTATTGTATGCTAGTGCTTCTCCTCAACCTGAGACCAAATCCCTGGACCGTGACCTGGTTCTGTGTATGGGCAATGCAACAAGAGTCTCACACTCAGAACCAGCAAAGGGACCCCTACAATCTTCTTCTGAACAGATGTCCAGTACCCCCGTACCATCTGTGACTGAGAGCTCCAGAAGCTTTTGCTGCAGATTCAGCTGCCTCCAAGCTCTGCTGCCACACTAGGGCCTGCCTTGGGGTGCTGCTTTGGGCTTCACTTCCACCCAAGTGCACTAAATCTTTCATGCCAATCTTCTAAAATGTTTTTGGCTGAAGAATTAATTATTTCTCCCTGCCTTTTTGCAGATTATGCTTTTCCAGTTTGGGGGTGGGGGGTAACTTTTTAGAGATTAGATGGCTCTGCGTGGTACTTTCTCTGCCATCTTGGCTCCACTCCCTGTCGCAGCATTTTACTAAAATATATTTGTTATTCTTCTATAAAATTTTTTCGAAATGCAAATGATTTATCTTTCTTTCTTTTCTCAAATATGAGCTTTCATCACATTAAAAATTCTTTTAAACTGAAGTTGGTACCTTTAAAGTTGAGTTGAAGATAAGCTCACCTCTCAACGGTTGACTGATAGGAGACTAATTATTAGAAACATGAAATGTTCTGTCAAATGGAAGAATTTACACCTTATCATCACTCAATTAATATAAAATTAAATGTGTTGTTAATGCTTATGAAAATGACACTCATCATTGATTATGCCTCCATTCCAATCAAGCTGAAAATGTTTGGCAAATTCAGAAATTAAAACATGTGCTGATCGCTCTGTTTTGCTGCTGATAAAATTTCAAAGACAATCAGCTTGTCATGACTTCCCTAGAGGATTCTTTATGACTCTCATTGCCTCTCAATTGCTAACCCCTCATGACTTGCGTTATAGAGTATAGGGCCTGTCTTGTCAAAAGGGCATACTAAGGTTTTTGTACAAACAAAACCAATGCAACCAAGATTAGAAAGGAGACAACAAATCGGAAGGGGGGATTTTTATTGGAAGTATCTCCAACAAAGACCCCATCTCTCAAATATATAGAGAACTGATCTTAATTTATAATAATACAAAGTATTCCCCAACTGATAAATAGTCAAGGAATATGAGCAGGTAGTTCTTCTTGTTCTTATTGCCTTGAACATATAAAAACATGATAAAAATTATTAGAATTAATACATTATTTTTTAAATGATCACATTATATAATCTATTTTAAAAAATCCCGCAGGCCAGCATTGAAATTTCTCCAGAGCCTGGTTCCAACCTTACTTGTCAGTTTTATTTCCTATCACTTTTTATTTCCTTTCTTTCTTATTATTATCCTTTCTCTATGCTCCATTTCTGCCAGACTGGATTATTCACTGCTCTCAGAACTCTACATTCAATCAAATGAGATAACATCTTGAAAGTGTTTTGCAAACCTTAAAGCAGCCTAGGAATGCTAGCTACTATTATGATCTCTCTCCTCCAAGATCACCTGACTGGAAGGACACTTATAAATTATGGAGTGACCAGAGAAAGCAAGCAAGGCTTGGAGGTTTGGTTAAGGGGACTGGGGGCATTTAACCTGCCTGGATAGGGGAAGCCCATGGCGGGTGTTGGGGGTAGCATGACGGCTATCTTCAAAGTTTTGCAGATTTGTCCTGGGAAAGAGGGTGTTAAAGGAGCAACATCTACCCTATGCAAGTGGGGCATTTTTTCCCCTTAAAGGATAGGGAAACTCTCTATATGATTTAATAGGACCAGTGATGTGGATTCCGGGTGGCCACCCTGCAAAGACCAACACACAAGAAGTCAGGATCTTTTTCCTGGGCTTCACACACACACACACACACACACACACACACACACACACACACACACTCACTCACTCCTGACCCACAGTCCCCAACAGCATCCTTGTGGAACATCCTTCTCCTGTTGGAGCAAAGTGAACCTTCTGTGGGCAACTGTTGGAGGGTCTGTAAGAGTCCCATTCACTTCCAGTGCCCCATCTGCAGCAGCAGACTGGTCTGAAGCAAGGCTGGGCCAGAGGGGCTCCAGAAGGTAGAATGGGTAGCATGAAGGCTGGTTTGCAAAGAGGCAAAGGTAGGTTTGATGTCAGGAACAAATTGGGAGATCTGGGTACCTGGAGAAATGCAGGAAGGGCCCTCATTGGAGGTCTTCAAATAGACCTCCTGATGCCCACAGGTTCATATGTACCGATGGGAACACCATTGGGGGCATAGATTGGACTTGATGACCCCCAGAGCCCTGCCCAGCTGTAATTCCGAGATTCTGCTCCATGCATGCCTTCACACAGGCAGGCGAGAGGCCACCTCTGCCCACACAGTACTCAGAGCCCAGCCTTCCTCGTCTCTGCCTGTCCGAATCCTGATTGGCTTTTGAAGCTCATTTCAAGTGCCACCTCCTTCGGGAAGCTGACCCAGATCTGCAAGAAGCAATTGAATCCCTCTCTTTTCCTCCAGATCCACAAAATACCACTCTTGTGCTGGGATGAGTGTTGTAAGGGGGAAAAAGGGGTTTTGGGGTTCAAAATATTAAAAGATGGTCGCCAGGGGAAATTTCCCCAATTTAGGAATAACCTCAAGTCAAACTTGACTTTATGGAAGTTTATTTACAATTGAGAAGAGAGAGAGGAAATAAGGAAATAAGAATCTAACACAGTAGTTAAATTGCTACAATCCTCTAATTAATCCAGGTAGATCTAATTAACCCTCAGCAGAGAGTCAGAGGGCCAGAGGCCTGGAGGTGAATGAAGCAAAGCTTCCTTCACAGAATCTGTTAAGGAAGTTCCTTAAGAGAAGCTCAGGAAGATTCAGTCAGTCTTTAAACTCACCACCTCCATGGACCAGAAGAGCTAGAAGACCTCCTTCACCATTTGCCCTCTTCACCAGAAGCTCCCAGCTGACGGAGGACCTTCTCCTTTTAAAGGGGTCACTTATGCGTCACTTCTTGTGCCTCCCTCCTAATTTGCATGTCCAATCACAATAGACCCTTCTCATAGACCGCCTAGGGGGCGGGTCAGTCGATTCTGATTCATCACTCACTCTAGCACATGTGGGTTATGGACCTCCCAGAATTGGAGGTGGTCTCACCTTTGGTGATTAAATCTAAAGATGGGCAGTGTAGACTTCATTTAATTGTCACAGTGTGGACAGGTCCAATTGGCTATCCCATGGAGCATGCCCAGAGTTGCCATTCCTGGTGCCAGTTGACCACTGGGGAGTTGGGGGGCCTGCCACATGAGATGGCCAGAATGGCATTGCAGTGACTGGAGTCTAGATCCCAGCCTCTCCACCTAGCCCACACAGTACCTTGGCCAGGGCACTCCCCACTTATTTGTTGGATGGAACTGAATTGTTTTAAGCTGACCAAACACTGACTCATCCACATCCACTAACTTTGCCTGGGGCTTTATGGAGTGAAAGCAGAAATACAATCCCTTTGGCAGACCTGGTACCTAGTGGATGACCCTGCAGCACCAGCAGCTTTATTTGGCAAATGTCTGTGCAGCAGTCCTCTTGGACAGCCTAAAGAGCAAATCAAATGCTGGTCCCAATGCAAGCATTAAAGTTTCTGAACAGCAACCAGACACAAGGCTGAGATTCATGCTGAGATCATCCTGGGATGATTGAATGTATTGAGGAACATTTAACCCTGATTGTTGCCATCCATGGATTGGGTGGGATTGTATATCCCAAAGGGGTTTTTTCCCTTCCTTAATTTATTATTTACTTATTTGAACATTCTTTTCTTAACATTTTGAGTGCTAGATTCTCTCCCTTCCTCTCCCTCCTCCACCCACTGAGTGTAAACAATAAGATATCAATTATATATATGAAATCATGCAGAGCACATTTCCATATTAGCCACATTGCAATAATAATACTAGAGAAACTAAGAAAACTATGCTTCAGTCTGCACTTGGAGATCCTCAGCTCTCTCTCTGGAAGTAGAAAGCTTTTTTCATCCTGAATCCTTTGGAGTCGCAGGAGATCAGTGTATTGATCAGAGGAGTTGAGTCTTCCACAGTCAATCATGATCTCAACATTGCTCTTACTGAGAACAAAGACCTCCTGGTTCTTCTTGCTTCATTTTACATCTGTTCAAACAGATCTTGTTAGGCTTTTCTGAAACCAGCTGCCTTGTACTTTCTAAGCCCAATAGCACTCCGTCACAATCATACATCATGGCTTTATCTCCACAAAGATGCTTTCAAGCATGATGTTTTTGGCGATGTTTTGGACACTTTTGGTGAGGATGAAAACAGAATCCAAGTCACTTACTGCACTGATGGGAAGTTATTTAATTTGAAAAGGCTACAAGCCAAGACTAAAGTGGACAGACAATTGGTGCATGACTTTATGTCTGCAGATGATTGCACTCAATGCAGCCCCTGAGACTGAGATGCAACCGAGCGTGGATCACTTCTCTGCCTCTTGTGCTAATTTTGGCCTGACAATTAACTCCAAGAAAACAGAGCTTCTCCATCAGCTAGCACTGCCCCATCTCTATGTGTAACCATCTGTTACAGCAAATGGAGAAAGAGTGAATGCTGTGGATGAGTTCACCGACCTTGGCAGTATACTTTCCAGGGACGTCCACAGAGATGATGAGGTTGGTACAGGCATTGCCAGAACTAGCTCAGCGTCTGGGCGGCTCCGAAGGACAGTGGGGGAAGGAAGAGGCATTGGACTGCCTACCAAGCTCAAGGTCTACAGAGCTGTTGGGCTGACCTCATTGTTGTATGCCTCTGAAACCCGAACAGTAGACCAGAGCTCTGTCAAGAAACTGGATGGCTTCCATGTGAAGGTCTTAGGAAGACTGAAGATCAAGTCCTGGTCATGGAGGACCTTTCTGGTATTGAACTGCCAGGACTTCAGGTTCTACTGCAAAGAGCACAACTCCAGTGGGCTAACCACATTGTTCTAATGATAAACGTGCCCTTGCCTAAAAGACCATTTTACAGGGAACTCACACAAGGCAAGAAGAACTCACCTGGAGGAGAGAAGAAGCGGTACAAGGACGCTTTCAAGGTCTCTCTGAAGAACTTTATTATCAGTTACGAGGCGTAGGAAACACTGGCACAGGACCATCCTGCATCGCACGCCTGCATCTGAGAAGACAAAGCAGAATTGCAATAGCTCAAAAGAAGCAGAAGGTGCACAAATTTGGAGACGTTTCTGTGCCAAATACTCATAGGGACTGTTTTTGTGCCTTTCTAGTTCACATTGGTCTGATCATCCATAGTGTCGGATACACATTATGATCACCCCCACATAGTGTTGTCATTTTGATCCTCTTCAAGCACAGGACAATGTCACAGCTTATTCAGCCATTCCCCATTTGATGAGTTTCTCATTAATCTCCAATTCTTTGCTACCACCAAAAAAAAAAACTGCAATCAATATTTTTGTGCAGGTAGCTCCTTTTCTTTCGTCTGTGATCTCTTTGGGATACAGACCTAATAGTGGTGTTGTGGATCAAAGGGCATGTACAGTCGTTTAGCCCTTTGGGCATGGTTCTAAATTGTTTTCCAGAATGGTTGGACCAATTCACAACTCCCCCAATAGTTCATTAATGAAGCTATTTCCCCACAGCCTTTCCAGTATTTGTCATTTCTAATAGGTGTGAGGTGGTACTTCGCAGTTGTTTTAATTTGTCTCTCTAACCAATAGTTATTTAAACATTTTTATGTGACTAGAGATAATTTTGATTTGTTCTCCTGTAAACTACCTGTTCATAGTCCTTGATCATTTACTAGTTGGCGAATGTCTCTTATTTTTATAAATTTGACTTAGTGTCCTCTGATAGGAGAAATGAGGCCTTTATCAGAGAAACTTTCTGTAAGCATTTTTGATATTACTTCATAGTCTATAGTAGCTTTTAGCAAAATATAGTTTCCCTTAGTATTCCTTTTAATTATGTCTATTTTGATTTTTGCTATTGGGTAAGATAACCTTCTATACCCAACTGACTCTGTGTGTGTGTGTGTGTGTGTGTGTGTGTGTGTGTGTGTGTGAGACAAACACACACACACTCATATTCTTTTCTCTTTGAATCAATTCTGAAGAGAGTAAAGTTCAGGCACTACTTGCCACTTCCTCCCATTTTCCTCTCTACTATAAAAGCTCTTCTTTATGAATATCTTTTATATCAGAAAATTTCCCTTATTCCACTTCTTGCTTCCCCCTTCTCCCAGTGTATCTCTTTTTTTCACCCCTTTAATTTTTGGGGGGTGGGGAAGGGATCATCCTGACATGATCAACTCACACCCATGTTCCCTGTCTATCTATACAGACTCCTAACTGCCCTGATAATGATAGAGTTCTTAGCAGTTATGCGTATCATCTTCCCATACAAAAATGTAAATAGTTTAACTTTACTGAATCTCTTATGATTCCTCTTTCAAGTTTGATTTTTATACTTCTCTTATGTCTTGTGTTTGAATGTCAAATTTTCTATTGAATTTGGGATTTTTCATTAAGAATGTTAGAATGCACAGAGACGGATACATCATGGCACAACCAAATGTAATGGACTTCGCTACTGGCAGCAATGCAATGATCTGGGACAATTTGGAGGAACTTGTGAGAAAGATGCTCTCCACATCCAGAGAAAGAACTGTGGGAGCGGAAATGCATTAGAAAAATATGTGATCGATCACTTACTGTGATAGGGATGTGACTGAGGTTTTGATGTTAAAGGATTGTGCTACTGCAAATATGAATGACACAGGGGCAGCTGGGTAGCTCAGTGGAGTGAGAGTCAGGCCTAGAGACGGGAGGTCCTGGGTTCAAACCCGGCCTCAGCCACTTCCCAGCTGTGTGACCCTGGGCAAGTCACTTGACCCCCATTGCCCACCCTTACCACTCTTCCACCTATGAGACAATACACTGAAATTAAGGATTAAAAAAAAATATGAATGACACAGAAACAGTTTTGAACAATGATACATGTATAAGCCAGTGGAACTGCTTGTCAGATTCAGGAGGGGGGAGGAGAGGGAGGGGAGACAATCATGAATCATGTAACCATGGAAAAATATTCTAAATAACAAAAAGGGAGGTGGGGGAAAGAATGTTAGAATGCTCCTGTTTCATTAAATATCCATTTCCTCCAGAAAGATTATACTCAGTTTTGCTTGATAGCTGATTTTTTATTGTAGTCCTAGTTCCTTTACCTGCTAGATTATCATATTTCAAGCTCTTTTTAACATGGAAGCTACTAAATCTTGTGTGATCTTGATTGTGGTTCCACAGTTTTTGAATTGAATTTTTGAAATTGAATTTTTCGCTATTTGTTTGCAATTTTCTCCTTGATCTGGGAACTCTGGAGTTTGGGCTAAAGCATTTCTTGGGTTTATTCATTTGGGGATCTCCTTCAGGAGGTGAACCCCTGAATCTAATATATTGGGTCAGATTTCCTTTATAATGTCTGGAATATGATGTCTGGGCTCTTTTTTTTTAATCATGACTTTCAGGTAGTCCAATAATTCTTAAATTATCTCTCATCAATCCATTTTCCAGGTCCATTGTTTTTCTGATGAGATATTTCATTTTTTCTTCAATTTTTTTCATTCTTTTGATTTTGTTTCATTGTTTCTTTTTTTTTTAAACCCTTAACTTCTGTGTATTGGCTCCTTGGTGGAAGAGTGGTAAGGGTGGGCAATGGGGGTCAAGTGACTTGTCCAGGGTCACACAACTGGGAAGTGGCTGAGGCCGGATTTGAACCTAGGACCTCCCGTCTGTAGGCCTGACTCTCAATCCACTAAGCTACCCAGCTACCCCCTGTTTCATTGTTTCTTGATGTTTCACAGAATCATTTTCTTCCACTTGCCCAATTCTAATTTTTATCAGTGAACTTTTGTACTATATTTTCCATTGGCCAGTTCTGACTTTTAAGGAATTCTTTTCTCCAATTAATTTTTTGTATCTGCTTTTCTATTTGGTCTATTCTGCTTTTAAAAGAGTTATTTTCTTGTATTTTCTGTGTGTGTGTGTGTGTGTGTGTGTGTGTGTGTGTGTGTGTCTTTTATCATTAGACCAATCCATCTCTGTTATCTTATTTCTTTCCCGTGGGGACAAATCTGTCATTCCATTGGCAGAGAGAACACTTCTTGAGGAGCTTCTCCCCCAGTGCCAATTGGACGATGCTCCACAACTTAGAGTCCATGTAGGTACTGATAAGATAAAATAAAGATCATGCACAAATACAGTCAATTTAGTGTGAGAACTGAAAATAGATTATACCTTGTAAAGAGAGATTCTTGTGCTACCACATGTTCCTTCCTCCATTTTGTTGTTATTCTGGTATTTACCAGGGGAAACTAGATTAAATAACTCATCTGTTGTTTCTTATATACAGGTGAATATAATTAATTCAAATCATTTTCTGAACAGTGAACCCCCAAACCCACTTGTCCCACTCCCAATTGGACCGATACCTATTCCTTTCCCCTCCCAACCCAGAGAGCCTCTAAAACTTTCCTCCAATTAGAAATCAGAGAACCTAATTTTGCATCCTGAGGAGTAGCTTGGATAATTGTTTTTGTTATAACAGTTTGGGCTTTAGGACATGTTTGGATATGAATAATTGGGTTTGGGGGCATAAGAATCTGCTTTACTTTGTATTGGGGATCTTTGGACTAACTGAGAAGTCCATCGAGTGTTTCTTTCCAACTGCCTAACCAAATTGTTCCTTAGTTATTATTTTCACATTACGGTACTGATTACTATGAATAATGAATACCCTGAAGTAGGATACATTCAAATTCAAACTATTCCAAGGTATGATTATATAAAATATGATTCACTGCTTCTAACCTAATGAAAATTTGCCCTGTGAATTGGAATAAAGCCACCACTTCATGGGCTTCATTATTCACATTCATCAGCACCTCGCTGGGTCTTGCCCAAAAGCCTTTCGTGGAGACACTGAACTCCACAATGCAGGCCTTTCCATGATTTAAAAAAAAAGCTCCATGGTTAAAAAAAAAAAAGGCAAAGGCGTTTTTTTGTTTTGTTTTGTTTTCCTGAAATAATGTGGTTATCTCTTTGTTGGGGAACCGTTCAACAAACTGTGGTGTGTTAATGTAGCAGTATATTGTTTCAATATAAGAAATAATGACTATCAGGAATTTAGAGAAACAAGAGAAGACCGCGGTGAACTGATGCAGAGGGCACTAAGTAGAACCATGAGAACCTTCCCTACAATAACAACAAAAATGTAAACCAAAACAACACAAAGCTATCAGGCTTATCCTCCTAGGACATTAGGATGACTGACTAGGTGTGGGGTCTAGTGGATGTTATTAGGCATGTATTTTTGGCTCTTTTTTATTAATTAACTCTTTCTTACAAAAGAAAGTTCAGCGATAGTGTGGAGGGAGAAAGGACGCTGGAAATGCATCCGTTGGTTGTTGTTTACTTGTTTCAGTCATATCTAACTCTTCCTGACCCCATTTGGGGTTTTCTTAGCAAAAACAATGGAGTAGTTTGCCATTTCCTTCTGTAGCTCATTTTACAGATGAGGAAATTGAGGCAAACAGGATCACACAACCAGGAAATATCTGAGGCCAAATTTGAACTCAGGCCTTCTTGACTCAGGCCCACTGCATTACCTCGCTGCCCTCCAAGGCATCAATACAACTTTTAAAAAGTTAAGGATTTCCAGGGGCACCAGAGCAGGGCTCCAGCTTGTGATGCTCTAACTTTATCTCTGGCCTGAAGGTTAGTTCCCAGTTTTGGGGAAGCTCCCACGTGCCCTGGATCGCCATCATGAGAGTCACCCTTCGCTGTCCCTGTACTAGATGGGTAGAATGGGCCGGGCAAGGTTCAGGACAGCTGAGACTGGGCAGTCTCTCCTAGGATTTCCAGGATGGGCACCGGGCAAGACTTCCTCTAGCTTAGGAGTGTGAGCCTGGGTTCAGAAGGAAAGCCATTTCCTCAGTTGCTCTCGGGCTATGCGGATGATGGCCTCAAGTTTACTCCACTCAGCTGAGTTCTCTTCCCATCAATCAGTCAACGAGCTTTATTTATTTATTTTTAGTGGCGATTTCTTAAAGACGTCCCCTATGCCAGGCCCTCCCCTAAATGGTGGGGGTTCAAAGAAAGGCAAAGTCAGTCCCTGATTCCAAGGAGCTCCCGTCTAATGGAGGAGACAATAGGCAACCAGCTGTGTACAAGTAAGGATCAGATCCTACAGAGCCAAAGTAACTCTACAGCTAGACGCCCATTAAAGCAAATATCGAATCTCCACATTCTCAGTGGAATGATTAGGAGATATAATTATGTAAAATAGGATATTTGGTTCTTGTCCAATGGAAATCGCTCCCGTCCTCATATTAAGAAGAGATTTCAGAATCTTCTTGGGACAGACCAGTTTCAAGTAACAGTGAGGTCTAAAGTGGGAACAGCCTTGTTCTGGAATGCCTGAGATTGCGGAGGCGAGGAGAACACTTGATATAAACCTTAAAGAGTAAATAGGAAGCACCTAAGTGGCTCAGAGGAATTGAAAGCCAGACCTAGCGAGGTTCTGAGTTCAAATCTGTTCTCATAGACTTCCTAGCTGTGTGACCCTGAGCGAGTCACTTCCCCCTCTCCCCTCATTGCCTAGTCCTTACCATTCGTCTGCCTTGGAACCAAAGCACAGTGTTGATTCTAAGATGGAAGGTGAGGGATGTGTGTGTGTGTGTTTTAACAAAAAAAGGACAAATCGACTCAGAGTTGGGAGCCATGCTGGAGGCAGGAGTTGGGGTGGGGGGAGAGGTGTGAGGATTACTACGTTGTGAAAGTTCCAGATTCACTCGTTGGGTCAGTGGACATGCTCTGTTCTTCTGGCTGGTGTTACTGGCCAGGGGGCTGGAATTCTGGCCCGATGGCAGCCCTTTGATGGGAAACAACATTCTTTAAGCGTCCTCTGAGTTAAGTGCTTCGAAGACGTCTCGATCGTCCTCCTCGGGGGTGACGCCACGGCAGGCCTGGGCGATCTGTCCCCTTTGCTGTGCCTCTGTCTGCCTCCCGTTGGGTTCCTATCTCCTGGCTGGAGGCAGACCCGAAAACCAAAGGAGAAAAGGAGCCTTTTTCATGTTCTTTACCTCCGGAGGCTGTTCCTCGGGGGCTTATTTTTTTGAAAATCCAGATCATCTGAAACCACCTGAGGAATAACTAGCTGCCAGGGGCTAGCGAGCAGGGGCGCTCGCCGTCAGGGCTCAGCTTTTCATCTGACGGATCGTGCTTTGCTGGCCAAGATTTGATTCCAATCCACAGTAGGCCATTCCAATGCCAGATTTCCGGAACCATGGTGGGGACGTGGAGGCAAAATGTGTCGACTCCGAGGTTTTTATCTGGCTTGTATTTTTATGGCCTTTGGAAACACGGAGGGAGCAAACCTGGATGAAAACCAACCCCAACTGCAAAGAGGCTCAGATTTCGGGGTTTGGAATACTTCTGAGAGGCTCAAAACTCACTTTTCCTGCAAACAGTTCTGCGAGATGGGAACACCGTGTTGTACTCCCCATCCTACAGTTGGGGAAACTGAGCCAGCTCAATTAGGGGAAGCAGTAGTCCAAGATTCCCGCAGTTAAACAATACTGAAGCATCCCAGACCCTTCCAGATACCAAGGGAAGAACTTTCTGGTACATCCTGTAGGATGTAAAGTCCTTGAGGGCAGGGAATGGCTCTTCCACTGTCTTTAGGACCATGATCTGGAGCTGAGTGTACGATGGCCCTTCTGCTTTTTGTCCTATTGTTTCATTGTTGTAGAGAAATCCCAAGAGGAACCCCCTCTCCCAGGGGAAGACACCCCCTACGCTGAAAGTTGGAGTCGGAGAGAGCTGTCTAGGACAGGAAGAACTTAAGTGATTTGTTATAGTTAACAACAACAGCTAGCATTTAGTTAATGTTTCAGAGTGTAATAAGAAGCAGTCGGTAATTAATGTTTTGATAGAGGGGGAGATAGAGAGTCTACGAGGTGAGACTCTCTCCTAACTCTCCCCTCGCACCAAATATACACTGGGAGACTTTGAGGGGGTGTCACCCCGAAACTGGGTGACCTGGATGGTCCTGCCGCCCCACAGGAGTTGGGGGCGAGGCTTCCCTATAAGATGAGGTATGGGGTTACGAAAGTACTTTACATTTATTCTCATTTGAGTCTTACAATAACTTCATAAGATAGGGATGGTTATCTCCATTTTACAGATGAAGAAACTGAGTCTGAGTGATTAAATGACTAGTCCAAGATTGCACAAAATGACTCGTCCAAGATCGCAGACAGTATTTGCCTGAGGCAGGATTTGAACTCAGGTCATCCTCACTCTAAGTCTATCCACTGTGCTGGACCATCCAGCAGCCCTGACAACTTCTCAGGGTCTCTATTACCCTAAATGAAAATGAAGAGAAGGGCCTACACAGTCTTTTCAGAAATTCTGTTTATAAACCTCTGAGTCCATGAAGTTAGTTCACATCAATTTATATTTGCAGCAAGATATCCATCTCCCCCGGCAGAGAGAGGAATTTCTCGAAGGATCTATATTTTCCTTAGTATGTAAAACACCCAGTGTGGGAACTCACTCTATCAACAGACCATTAATAATAATATTAATAATAAGAGCTAACGTTCATGTTCTACTTTAAGGGTTACAAAGTGCTTTTCAACTATCATCTGGTTTTTATCCTCACAACAAACCAAGATGCTGTTATTATCCCAATTTGACACGTGGGGAAAATGAGGCAGACAGAGGTTAAGCGATTTGCCCACAGCCACAAAGCTAGTAAATGCCAGAAGCCATCATTTAAACCTGGGTCTTCCTAATTCCAGATCCAGCACTCTAACCTATATGCCATCTAGCGGCTCTGACAGTAGCATTTAGGTTCTAAATCTAGAACTTAAGGCAGAATGTCCTGGGGAACCGGCTGAGCCACAACAGTTCTGTGACCTGCCCAGAGTCATCTCGCTAGTATAGGGTTCAGTGTTTCCAATGTTTGTTGCTTCATCCATGAGACTTTCTCCTGGCCTGAACTGGCCATCCCAAAGGGTGGGGAGTGGTCAGCTTCCTAGGGCTGAGCTTAGCTGGGCTGGTCCTCAGATACAATCCATCTGATCTGCCCAGGCCATCAAATCTCTCCCATTTTATAGATGAGCAAATTGAGGCCTAAAGACCACAGGAAACTTGTCCAAGGCCACATGGTCAATAAAGGCAACAGATTTACCTGTACAAGGGAGGAACTCTATTGAAGGTAGGGGATGCTATCGGCAGTAGTAACAATGATAAAAAGAAAGTATCGAGAAGACCATTTTTTAAAAAATCCTATATGGACCAATGAGTCATAAAGAGAATCTCATTTTCTATTGATCTTCTTTTTTTTTATTTTAAACCCTTAACTTCTGTGTATTGACTTATAGGTGGAAGATTGGTAAGGGTGGGCAATGGGGGTCAAGTGACTTGCCCAGGGTCACCCAGCTGGGAAGTGTCTGAGGCCGGATTTGAACCTTGGACCTCCCGTCTCTAGGCCTGGCTCTCAATCCACTGAGCTACCCAGCTGCCCCTCTATTGATCTTCTTGAAGAGAAGAGAGCGAAGGCTTGTGGGACGGAGCCCCCAGAGTGGCCTGGGTCGGATGGAGAAGGGACGAGGAGGGGGATGCTCCAGAACTCACCCAAGGAGATCACCTCCACCAGCCTCTCTCCCCATTCTCTTATAGGCAGCTGGAGCTGGGGAGCTGGGCACATTTTCCTATGGTCAATGCCATTCTGGTGAATGATAGTCTTGCAGAATTGTTTTCATTTGCTGGAGTCGGGAGGGAAAAGGCGAGATGGAAAGGAGAAGAGAAAAGCAAAGATCCCCAAAATACATCAAAACACCTGCTTTGGAAAAATGGCTTCATTCAGCATATTAAAATATTTATAGAGCAAAAACTTATTTAAAAGCAGGTTCATGCTGAAGAGGAGTCATTTGCACGCGGTTAAAAAATAGACAAGATTAAAAAAAATACGGGATATGATTGGAAACCTTCCAGCCGGTCAGGTACAGTCTTTTTCATGAAGTGGGGTAAGGAGGACATTGACCAATGGTGGGAATGGGACACGACCCCTGCAGCAGGTTCCCTGGCCATCCATTAAGGGCATGCACAACCAGGGCTTATGGCTGGTCCTCCAGGGTGCCCGCCTCTGCCCTGTCACTGCTGGCAACTTCAAAGAATGTGGCATTGTTGATGGCGTCGTAACCTGTTCCAGCCTTTCTGGAGAACAATTTAGAACGACACCCAACGGGCTATAAAACAGTGCATATCCTTTGGCCAACTAATAGCACTATGAGGTCTGTATCCCAGAGAGTTCAAAACAAAACAAAAAACCAGAAAAAGACTTTATGTGCAAAAATATTTACAGCAGCTTTTACTGTGCTGACAAAGATGTGGATGTGGAAGGGAAGCCCATCCACTGGGGAATGACTGAACAGGTGGTGGCGGATGATTGTGATGGGACTCTATTGGGCTGTAAGACATCAGGAAGGGCACAGCCTCAGAAAAACCAGGCAAGAGTTAGATGAACAGATAAAAAATGAAATGAACAGAACCAGATCATGGTGCAGAAGAGCAGCAATATTGTAACAATGACCAACTGCAAATGAACGCTATTCTGAGCCATTCAGTGATGCATAATATAGTTTTTTTCACTTTTTAAAAATTTTATTTCTGGGGCAGCTGGGTAGCTCAGTGGAGTGAGAGCCAGGCCTAGAGACGGGAGGTCCTAGGTTCAAACCCAGCCTCAGCCACTTCCCAGCTGGGTGACCCTGGGCAAGTCACTTGACCCCCATTGCCCACCCTTACCAATCTTCCACCTATGAGACAATACACCGAAGTACAAGGGTTTAAAAAAAAAAAAAGATAAAAATTTTATTTCTATTTTTTGTATTTGATTTTTTCCAGTTACATGTAAAAAATTTTAACTTTAAAAAACGCGTTGTTACTCTTTCCCTCCTCTCTCTAGCTCCCCTGTAGAAGGCAAGCAATTTGATATAGGTTAAACATGTGAGGTCGTGCAAAACATTTTCATATTAGTAATGTTGTGAAAGAAAAGAGACCAAAAAATCCAAGAAAAATTAATAAAGTTAAAAAAAGTTTTGGGGCAGCTAGATAGCTTAGTGGATAGAGTGACTGGTCAGGAGTTGGGAGGCCCTGTGTTCAAATCTGACCTCAGGTACCTCCTAGCTGTGTGACCATGGCCAAGTCACTTATCCCCTATGGCCTCAGCCTTACCACTCTTCTGCTTTGGAACCAATCTTTGTATCAATTCTAAGACAGAAGGTGAGGGTTTTAGAAACAAAAACAAAATCAAAACAACAAAAGGTTCTCTCTGCCTTCAGGCTCCATCAATTCTTTCTTTAGAGGTGAAAAGTATTTTTCCTTTAAGTTCTTTGGAATTATTTTGAATCACTGTTCTACTGAGATCATCTTTTTTTTTTTTTTAATTTTATCGATTAATTAAGAAAACTTTTCCATGGTTCCATGATTCATGTTCTTTCCCTTCTCTCCTCACACTCCCCTTCCATAGCCAATGTGCCATTCCACTGGGCTTTACAAGTATCATTGATCAAGACCTATTTCCATATTATTATTTGCACTGGGTGGGGGGGCAGCTGGGTGGCTCAGTGGATTGAGAGCCAGGCCTAGAGACTGGAGGTCCTAGGTTCAAGTCCAGCCTCGGACACTTCCAGCTGTGTGACCTTGGGCAAGTCACTTGACCCCTATCGCCCACCCTTACCACTCCTGGGCTAAGGACGGTCCCTAGCCCAGATGAAAAAGGAGGAGGGCTGGGCGTGGGGCTAGCAACCCCACCCTGTAAAAACTACATCCGCTAAAGAAACTGCAACCTAAAGTAGGGGCAGCTGGGCTAGCTCAGTGGATTGAGAGCCAGGCCTAGAGACGAAAGGTCCTAGGTTCAAATCCGGGCTCAGACACTTCCCAGCTGGGTGACCCTGAGGGACCCATTGCCTACTGGTTGTGGCCCTATGCTCCTAGAATGGAGTCCCAGGATTAAAAAAGAAAAAAAAAATTTGCACTAGGGTGGTCGCTTAGAGTCTACAACCCAATCATATCCCCATCAACCCATGTGGTTAAGCAGTTGTTTTTCTTCTGTGTTTCTGCTCCCACAGTACTTCCTCTGGATGTGGAAAGTTTCTTTCTCATAAGTTCTTCAGAAATGTTTTGGGTCATTGTGTTGCTGCTAGTAGCAAAGTCAGTCACATTCGATTATGCTACAATGTATCCGTCTCTGTGTACATGTTCTCCTGGTTCTGCATCTTTCACTCTGCATCACTTCCTAGAGGTTGTTCCCATTCACATGGAATTCCTCCAGTTTATTATTCCTTTCAGCACAATAGCATTCCATCACCAACAGATACCACAACTTGTTCAGCCATTCTCCAATTGAAGGGCATACCCTCATTTTCCAATTTTTTGCCACCACAAAGAGCGAGGCTATAAATATTTTTGTACAAGTCTTTTTCCCTATTATCTCTTTGGGGTACTAACCCAGCAGTGGTATGGCTGAATCAAAGGGCAGGCTGTCTTTTAAAGCCCTTTGGGCATCTACTGGGAACATCTTACAATGTTTTTGTCACTGTGTACAGCGTTCTCCTGGCTCTGCTCACATCACTTTGCATCAGTTCATGGAAGTCTTTCCAGATTTTTCTGAAATCATCCTGCACCTCATTTCTTTTTTTTTTTTCTCAATCTCTTACCTTCTGTCGACGAATCAATACTGTGAATTGGTTCCAAGGCAGAATAGCAGTAAAGGCTAGGCAATGGGGGTGAAGCATCTTGCCCAGGGTCACCCAGCTAGGAAGCATCTGAGGCTAAATTTGAACTCAGGACCTCCCATCTCTAGGTGTAGCTCTCAAACCATTGAACCACCCAGCTGCCCCCTCATCATTTCTTACAGCACAATAGTACTTCATCATAATCATATGTTGCAGCTTTTTCAGCCATTCCCCATCTGGTGGAAATTCCCTCAATTTCCAATTCTTGGTCACCACAGAAAGATCTGCTATATTTGTGTACATATAGGTCATTTTCCTGTTTTTACAAAATCTCTTTGGTATACAGATCTAATAGTGGTATTGCTGGGTCAAAGGTTATGCACAGTTTTATAGCCCTCTGGGCATCATTCTAAATTGCTCTCCATAATGGTTGGATGGATTCGCAACTTCACCAGCAGTGCATCAGTGTCCCCATTCTCCAAAGTCCCTCCAACATTTGTCCTTTCCTGGCATATTAGTCAATCTGATAGGTGTGAGAGGGTATCTTATGTAATATGGAAAAATCATACTGCCATATTTGGATGGGGCAAGTTGGCAGTTTGCCCTAGTTAGAATGTGGAACCCAGCAAGTTGGCAGTTTGATTTTCCATATTACACTTAGAAGTGTTTTAATTTGCCTTTCTTCACTCAATAGTGATTTCAATCATATTTATATGACTAAAGATACCTTTGAATTCTTTGAAAACTATCTTTTCATTTCCTTTGACTACTTATCAATTGGGTGATGACTTTTATTCTTATCATTTTGACTCAATTCTTTTTATATGTGAGAAATGAGGCCTCTTGTCAGAGAAATTTGCCATAACATTTTTTCCTCAATTTTTGCTTTCCTTTTATTATTGGCTGCATTCGTTTTACTTGTGCAAAAACTTTTCCACCTAATGTCATTGAAATGATCCATTTCACTTCCTATAACACACTTTATCTCATAAATCCTTCCCTTATCCATAGATCTGACAGGTAAAGCATTCCTTGCTCCCTAAATTGCTTATGGTACCACTTTTTATGTCTAAATCATGTGTCCATATCCATCTTGGTATACAGTGTGAAATGATGGTCTATACCTAGTTTCTGCCAAATTGCTTTCCAGTTTTCCCAGCATTTTTTGCCAAATGATGAGGTCTTGTCACAAAAGTTGGATCTTTGTATTTATCAAACACTACATTAAAATGGTCATTTACTTCTGTGTTATGTACCTAATCTATTCCAATGATCCACCATTCTATTTTATTAGGCAGTACCAGATTGTTTTGATGATTACTGCTTTGTAATACAGTTTGAGATCTGGTACTGCTAGGCTACCTTTTTTCACATTTTTTTTCATTGATCCCACTGATGTTCTTGACCTTTTTTTCTTCCAGATGAATTTTGTTATTATTTATTTCTAGCTCTATAAAATAACTTTTGGTAGTTTGATTGGCACAGCACTGAATAAATAAGTGGATTTATTTGGAAATGTCATTTTTATTACATTGACTTTTGTCTGCCCACGAACAATTAACATTTTTCCAATTATTTATATTTGACTTTGAGTGAAAAGTGTTTTGTACTTGTGTTCAGATGGTTCCTCCATTTTTCTTGGCATGTAGACTATCAAGTACTTTATATTATCTACAGTTATTTTAAATGGAATTTCTTTTTTTCAATTTTTCTTATTTGTGTGTATGTGTTTTCTTTTGCAACATGGCTAATATAGAAATATGTTTTGCACGATCTCACAAGAATTATTAATACCATTTTTCTTGCTGTCTAAATAAGTGGAAGAGGAGCTGGAGGGAGGGAGAGAATTTGGAATTCGAAATTTAAAAAAATATATTTTATATCTATATACATGTATTTAAGAGAACCTGGGCCATTGAGTAACACGTATCCCAATCAGCAAACTTTAAAGGGAGGGACAATTTCAGTTTTGCTTTCCCTTGTACTCTTGGTGTAGAACTTCAAGAGATTTCCCTTTGACTTACCCTGGAGGGAGGAGGCTATAGAATTTATAGTAACTGCTTACAAATGTCAATAAAAGTATGTGTTTGTCTAGGCAAGCTTGAGAATGGACCTCTGTTCTGCAGTCACCCTTTTGGCTTTTTGTCCTGAGTAAGAGGGATCAATTCCAGCCTGGACAGTAGCCTCCCGAGTTGGAGAAGCCACGATCTTCTGGTTCTGGGCGTTGGGTGCTTGTTGATCCTTAGAGGAGATGATCCCTTCCAAGGAGGAAGAGCCAGGCCCTGGCTTGCTAGAAGATGTATATACCTTGAGGGAGTGTTCAGAAACCACCGAGAAGGGGAAATGCCTCATCAGCTGACCCACTAATTGTCTTAAATTTTAAGTATCACCTTCTTGAGAGTAGAAAAGGAATGAGAAGTTATTTTAAGTATTAAAATGATCAATTATTATTTATTATATAATATAACAATTATTAATGTTTATTAATAATTAACAATAGGCTTATGTTATATACACAATTATATTGTGTTACATATTATATAGCATATAATATATTGATATTAAAATGCACAGCATTATATAAAAGTTAAATAATTCTGTTACATTTCATTATAATATACTATGTTATTTATTAATATTATATTTTAAGTATTTGCCAGTGTTTGCTTATGAGTCTGGAGTTTTAAGTTTTAAGCTTTTCTTTTGGGGTAAAGGAAATAAAAAAGCTGTCCTTTTTTCCCTGATCTACTTCACACATTAAGTACAATCCTAGAGGGGAACCTATTAATCCCTTCGAATTAGACTCTAGACATGAGCCAAACAAAAAAAATTTTTAACATTCACTTAAAATTTTTTTTGAGTTCCAAATTGTCTCCCCTTGCCCCTCCCCGAGACAGTAAACAATTTGATATAACGTTTACACGTGCAATCATGAAAAACATTTTTCCATTAGTCATTTTGTGGAAAAGATCTCAAAAAAAAAAAGAAAAAAAGAAGAAAAGTGAAAAATAATATGCTTCAGTCTGCCTTCAGACTCCAGCAGGTCTTTCTCTGCAGGCAGATGGCATTTCCCCCCATAAGCCTCTGGGATTGTTTTGGATCGTCGTATTGCTGAGAATAACTAAGTCATTCACGGTTGTTCATCAAAACATATTGCTGTCTCAAACCCGACCTCAGCCACTTCCCAGCTGTGTGACCCTGGGCAAGTCACTTGACCCCCATTGCCCACCCTTACCAATCTTCCATCTATAAGACAATACACCGAAGTACAAGGGTTTAAAAAAAAACAACAAAAAAACATATTGCTGTCTCTGTGTACAGCGTCCTTCTGGTTCTGCTCCCTTCCCTTTGCATCAGTTCATGGAGTCTTTCCAGAGATTTTCCCAATCAACCTTCTCGTCATTTCTTCCAGCATCCTAGTGATCCATTTCCACCATGTTCTGCAGCGTGTTCAGCCATTCTCTGATGGATGGCTGTCCCCTTCATGCCCAATTCTTTGCTATAAGAGCTGCTATAAATATGTGTGTACAAGTAAGCCTTTTCCCCTTAAAATCCACAATTCTGTTCTCGGGGTGGAGGTAAAATGAGAGGGTGGCTGAGTTCCCCTCTTTGGAAGTCGAGCTCCCCCAGGTCTGAGTCAAGTCTACATAAACACAGCCCGGGCTTAGGCCTTGTATTGGAAGAGGATGCGGCCCATTCTCTGCCCAGGGCCTTGACACAGACCTATAGTCGGGGGATGGGGGGACATTTAGGGGGAGAGTCCATATACCCAGGGACTACAACAATAACATGAGCATGAACTCATTGGGTTTATAAAGACCGACCCCAGAGCAGTGTTACGAAAATGCATCCCTCTCCTTTCTTTGTAAATATAAAAAATCCTCAGAGTAGGATATTGTATACATGGTAAGATACCAGCCCTATTGGGAGATCTGCTTGTTTTCTCCCCTTTTAATCTTTTTTTTTTTTTAAACCCTTCCCTTCCGCCTTAGAACCAATACCATGTATTGATTCCAAGGCAGAAGAGCATTAAGGGCTAGGCCATGGGAGTGAAGTGACTTGCCCAAAGTCACACAGCTAGGAAGTGTCTGAGGTCAGATTTGAACACAGGGCCTCCCGATTCTATCCACTGAGCTACCTAGCTGCCCCCTCTTTTAATCTTATTATAAGAGAAAGCTCAATGGGTGAGGGAGAGGAATGTGTTTACAAATAAAAGTGATGCCCCAAAAATAAAGGTCAATAAAATAATGAAAAGAAACAAAACTGAAATGGAAATTGTGAGGCAGAGAAAGAACCTATTCTTGTAGGTGTGGGGGGGAAACTTCCATGATCTGTAGCAGGAACATCCCCACTTTCCTTACCTAGATAATATGATTAGGTTCCCCAAATCACACAGAAAGCTGGAAGATCAGAGCTTTCAAGGCTTGACCTCCAGCCAAAGAGAATCCTACTACCCAAGGATGACCCAGCCTTTGTTTGAGGAGGTCCACTGTAGGGAGCCACCCATCCCCAGAGGTGCTCCAGGAGAGAGTGCCTGGCCGAGTGGGGTGGGATTTGGTGGAGAAGAAATTCTTTTTCAGCCCTGGGTTGGCTCAGAAGGTCATGGAGTCCCTTCCAGACCTGAGCTTCTGGGCTGCCAGGAGGAGAGGGGGCCTTCCTCCCAGGGTGAAAGCTGGCCGAGGTGCTGAAGGGGTCTTCAGGGCTCTCCATTTGGCACTTGAGGAAAAGGAGACCCAGAAAGGGAAAGGGAATTGCCCTGGGGGGCCCAGGGAGTGGTGCGGAGGAGGCAGAGCTGGGATCCGAGCCCTCCTTCATAGAGGAAGAAAGCAAAGGCCAGAGGGCTGAGCAGACTCCCCAGGGTCAGGCCAGCCTTAATAAGGGCCCCCTCACACCAAGTGCGAGGCTCTCTCCAACCCACATAGCAAGAGGTCTTGGAGAAGGAGGACTAGCGAGAACTTGGAGTTGGGAAGAGCCACCTTGGAATTCTGTCTCAGATCCTCTAGCCAGGGAGGAGGAGAGGTGCCTGGGAAGATCATTTAATGTTCCCTAGCCTCAGTTTCCTCATTCGTAAAATGTGGATAATAATATCATCTACCTCATTGGGTTGTCATGGAGATCAAACGGGATAATTATGCAAAATGTCTCTTAAATCTTGGTGCAGTTAGGTGGCTCAGTAAATAGAGTGCCAGGCCTGGAAACTCGAGGTCCTGGGTTCAGATTTGGCCTCAGACACTTCCTAGCTGGGTGACCTTGGGCAAGTCACTTGCCTAGCCCTTACTGCTCTTCTGTCTTAGCCCTGATACTACTACTACTACTGCTACTACTACCCTACTGCTGTTTGCTGCTGCTACTACTACTATTACTACTACTATTACTACTACTACTATTACTACTACTACTACTACTACTACTACTACTACTACTGCTGCTACTACTACCCTACTGCTGTTTGCTGTTGCTGCTACTACTACTAGTACCCCTACTGCTGTTTGCTACTACTACCGATGCTGATGCTGCTACAACCACACCAAATCCCAGATCCTCTTGACCCAGACAAACTGTGCCCTGATGGCATTTAGAGCCCGCTTGGGGAGATGTCATGGCCGTTTACCAATAAAGGTCAAGTAGGTGAATCAAACGGCCCGGTTCTCTTCGTTCCATCTTCCTCATTAGAATGGGGGCTCGGCGGGGCTGGGGACTGTGTTTTTGCCTTTCCTTGTCACTCACTGCTTGGCAGAGTGCCCAGCCCAGAGCAAGCAATAAAGAGATGCCGTTTACTGTCTTCTATCACAGTCAAAGTTGCTCTGGAGAGGGCAGTTGGGGAGTGAATTGAACCCTGGGGGCAGTGATTTTGGCTAGCGGTCAATCAGTCAGTCAGCTAGCATTGATTAACCTCCTGCTGTGTGTGCCAGGCACTGTGCTAGATATCTGAGATCCAAAGAAAGGCAAAAGCGAGTCCCTGCTCTCCCAGCCAGGGAGAGACGAGAGGCAAACATCGGTCTCTGAGCGAGAGAGATCCAGTCAGTGCAGGGGGGTCTCTGAGGGAAGGCACGAAGACTCAGGAGCATCTGGAGAAGGCTTTTTGCAGAGTGGGTTTCAGCTGAGCCTTGGAGGAAGCCAAGGAAACCAGGATGTATCGATGACCAGAGGGCCCCGAGCCTGGGAGACAGTCAGCCAAGGAAAGGGCCCAGAGACAGAGTGCGTTGTCTGAGGAAGGACAAGGAGGCTGGTGTCACTGGCTCACCCAGTATCTTTGGGAGAATAAGGTGGAAGGAGACTGGAGAAGGAGGCAGGAAAGGAGGCCAAGTCTTTAGAAGGCTTTAGAAGTTAAACAAAGCATCCTAGATCTGATCCTGGAATTTGACTGAGGAAGAAAGTGATCTGGGCAGCCCCTCTTTAGGAAGGCCAATATTCTAGGTGTGATATGATGAGGGCCTGCAACTGAGGGACACAGGCAGTGTCTGAGGAGAGAAGAAGGGCATACCAGACGAGGGATGGAGGTAGAAGTGCCGTGACTCGACACTGGATTGGATATTGGGGCGGTGGGAAGGAGGAGGTGAGGATGACACCCAAGTTGCGTTCATGGGGGCCTCTAAGGGTAACGATGCCCCGTCCAATAACAGGACTGCAAGGAAGGTGGTTTGAGGGACGAGATAGAGTTTGGTAGTAAACAGATCACCACTGAATTTACAGGACGTCTAGTTCAAGCTGTTCAATAGGATGCAAGGCTGCAGGCCAGCAGAGAGGTCGGGCTGGATAAGTAGATTTGAGACTCATCAACATAGAGATAATTGAATCGATGGAAGCTGATGAAATCACGAAGTAAAATGGCATAGAGGGCCAAGGACAGAAGCTCGGTGAGGCTAGAGAAATGGCCATTAGATTTCACAATGGAGCCATCGGTAGGAACTTTGGAGAAGGCGGTTTCAGTTAAACAACAAGTTGGAAGTCAGATTGTGAAGAATCTTAACCCTTGAGAATGAGAGGAAGGAAGTGTTAGGCCCCTGTCGTAGACAGCCTTCTCAGATAGTTTAGCCACAAAAAGGAAGAGAGGCATGGGATGATAGCTAGTAGGGATGGCTAGGATCAAGTGAGAGTTTTTAAGGATGGAGAAGATGTGGGGATGTGGGTAGGCAGCAGGAAGACAGCCAGTAGACCCTGAGAGTTTAAGATGATGAGAGAGTGAGAAACCTGGGATGAAATGGGAATACCTGTGAAGGTAGAGACATTTGCCTTGGCCAGGAGTGGGGCCTCTTCTTTATATGAGTCAGAGGTGAAGGAGGAAGAGTGGCAGAAAGCATTTCATAGATGTGAGATGAGAAGGAGGGGAAAAGAAGCAGCTCTTAGAGCCTGGCCTCCATTTTTTCAGTGAAATATGAGGGCAGGAAGGTCTGTCCCGAGAGGGTTGGGAGAGAGGGAGCCATGGGAGGTTTGAGTAGGGATGACAAGATTTGGAAGAGCTAAAATGGAAAGCGAGAATCAATTACCGAAGTATAGAAGAATTGCCTAGCGGCAGTGAGGGCCCATTTTAGGTCATATAACCTGAATGGTTTTGTGATTTCCTCCAATTTCATTCAGCAACACCTGAGTAGGAGTGCAGATAGCAGAAGGTAGGAGAAATCCACGATCTTCAGCAGGATAAGGGGGAAAGGATTCAAGAGAAGAAGACTGTGTAGGTTGAACTGGTCTATCAAGAGATGATGATGGCTTCCCAGCTGTGTGACCCTGGGCAAGTCCCTTGACCCCCATTGCCCACCCTTACCACTCTTCCACCTAGGAGCCAATACACAGAAGTTAAGGGTTTACAAAAAAATAAAGAGATGATGATGGCAAAGAGAAGAGAATGTAGCTAATGCAGGAGTGGTAACTAGGGAAAGAACTGGGAGGTAGAGGGAAGGGTATACTGGTAAAAGTTTGACAACTGGGGGGCAGCTGGGTAGCTCAGTGGATTGAGAGCCAGACCTAGAGAGGGGAAGTCCTAGGTTCAAATCTGGCCTCAGGCACTTCCCAGCTGTGTGACCCTGGGCAAGTCACTTGACCCCCATTGCCTACCCTTACCACTTTTCTGCCTTGGAGCCAATACATAGTATTGACTCCAAGACCAAAGGTAAGGGTTTAAAGAAAAAAAAAAAAGTTTGACAACCGGATCTCTGAAGAGAAAAAACTATTTGTGCACAATTCATTTAAGTTTAACCTGCATTATGAACACTTCTTCCATTATTATCTTAAGAAAAGAAATCAATAAAACAATTAATGAAAGCCAGATTTGTAGAATTTGCCCACTATAAATGCTCATGATAAAAAAATGAACTAGCAGCCCTCTTGGACTGGTAAGAGCTGGCTCCAGCACACCCCTGGACGGAGGGATTGGAGGTCGCTGTGAGGACAAAGAATAGGGATTAGAGTTTCCAGGCAGAGGAAAGGATGGAATGATAAGAGCTTATGATCAAATAAGGGAATTCCAGGGTTCAGAAACATAAATGTGGGGCGCTTTGGTGTGAGAGCAAGATTAAAGGTGTAGTTGAGGTGGGATGGAGGGTAAGTCATGGGAAATCAGACGAGGAAGTTGGAGTTCAGGGTGCTGGAAGCCCATTAGTGAGGACAGGAGTTGGGGAAGTGAGAAAGACTGTGAAGTAAGTACTGAACTCCTTAAGGAAGGAAGGAGAATATCCTGGAGGTCAGTAGATCATCAGTACCAGATTCTTGATTGGATGATAAATATGGATTGAGCGAACCTCCAAGGCTGAGCTGTCCATGGAGGGTGGTAGAGGTAGGAGGCTCCACCCCCTTGCTTACAGCTCCTGGGCTAAGGCCATACTGACTTTGGAGTCTTTCTCTTCTCTTTCCTGATGCTCACTTTTCTCACTTTCCCAGGCGCACACTTGCTAAATACATTCTTCGTGAAATTAGGCCGTTCCCACCCTTAGGATGGTATATGAGAGACCCTCCAGGTGGAGAGCAAGCGGAGTCAGGCTGGGAAAACAGTCAGTAGTCATTCTAGTGTTTGGCCTCAGTGGATGCTTGTCTCCTTCTCGCTGCATTTTCCTCAGGAGCCAATGAGATTTCTTTTAGCGGATTTCCATTGCAAAGAACAGAGGTGGTCTATAGGCCAGGAATCTGGTTACATCCTGTTTCCTAGAGCTCGGCCCCCTGGTTCCAAGGCCATCTCTCACCTTGTTCCCCTGGGCGCTCGGCTACAACAAAACGTGTTTCTCTGAATACTACTGGTACCTGGGGAGCCTTTTCCTCTTTCTTTTCTCTCACTGGGAGCTTCCACCCTGCAGTGGGACCTCTGGCTTAAAGGGAAGCACACGCAGAGCTTGCTGGCTTCTGGTTGTCTTTTTGTGCAGCCATCGGTGTCATGAAGAAGCTTCCCAAGCTGCTTCTTTGGATCATTTGATCCCGACAGAGCTGGTGCCTTTTTCGATCATTGTGGGACAACCGGGGTTGTCTGTGACCTTTCCCACTGCTCTATGGCAAGACAAGCCTCCTTAAAACACAATGTAAATGTCTGTTTAAAAGCAAATCCCCCCAAATGGGTGATGCTGTACACTGGGAAGAGTGGACACAGGAAGATCCTCCAGTTAACTTCCTACAGCAAATCGCAGCCCATTGACAGGGGAAATACATAGAATGGACCTCCTGTAGGACCAGCAGGCCCCTTGGGCTGTCGTTTCCCTCTTCTGTCATCCCCCACCTTTCCAAGGTCTTCCCTTTAAGCTTCCATTTTCCTCGGTAACTTTCTCTCACCTTTTCCGAGGCTCAGGGAAGCCAAAGGCTCCTAGGATTCACCTGAGCAATTCCTGGATGCTTTGAATTCTGTTCCCAGAACTGGAGAAGGAAGAGCATGGACAATCAGGAATGCCGTAATTCCTGCGGGCTGCAGGAAGCTGCAGATATGGCCTCCAGGCTTTAGCTTCTGATCTTTGAGGTGGAGGGACCCAGAATGCCTTGTTCCACTCCCTCAGCTTTCAGTCCAGTCAATCAGTGGGGATTTTGTTATCATTCAAAGCCTTTTCTACTAAGCACCAGGCCCTGGGTTCCCCGTAGAGAACACTAACGCGATATGGTACAAGTAGAAAGAAAGGAGCTTCTGCCCTCAAGGAGCTTATATTCTAATTGAGGAAGATAACACACCCAAGGGAGCTGCTTCTGACTGCAGGTAGGCAAGGGCGGCTTAGTGAAAGTCCCAGTCAGGAATGGGAAGTTTCCTTTCTTAGAGGAAGGAGCTGCAGGGGAGACTTGGGCAGTACTCCCAGTGTGAGAGGTCCAGGGAGACAGTGAACTTTGGAAGTGGAGGGGCTTCCTTGACATGCTAAGTGGAGCCTAGAGAGGAATGAAACCCCTCATTACCAAATAAACTTTTTACCTACCTACCCAGCACTCCCTGCCTTCAAGAAGGTTACATTCTATTGGGGAGACTCAAAGTAAATGTGTGTGTACACATGAACACGCATGTACATATACACACACAGGCACACAGTCATCCATTCCACGTCACAACTCTCCCCGTCTTGATTTGCTCGATTGTGAGTCGGCATAAGAAACGAAATGGGAATTTGGGGGGAGTTTTGTGGAAGCTGCAGGGAGGCACCCGAAGGCCAGTGGATGCCACCGAAAACATTTAGAACCTGAGGAATGCAGACTTAACCCCCAAACCAGCAAGAAGGTGCTATAAAAACACCATCAAAGAAAAAGGGAGACTTCAGACTTCCCTGGCATGGAGGAAGGGCCAAAAAATCATGCACAGATTTTCCAGATTATGGGGGTGCTGCATCCCTAAGCCCTGTGACATAGAAGGGATAACTACACATATGAGTAACATACATTAGAGATCCACATATGAATCATAAGGACACTTTTGCTCAGGCCATTACTTTTCGCCTGGACAATCCCAATAGTTTCCTAATTGATTGTCCCTCTAGCCCACAGGTAGGCAACGTATGGCTCTCGAGCCACATCTGGCTCTTTTGAGGGCCAGATATGGCTCTTTCTGCAGGAGCCATAAAGCCCATTTTTTTCAGGTGCTGTTACAGGAGCACGAACTGTGAGCACTGGACGGCTCTCACAAAATTCCATTTTAAAAAATGTGGCGTTTATGGCTCTCACAGCCAAAAAGGTTGCCGACCCCTGCTCTAGGGTCTTTCCACTCTTGTCCATTCTTTTTTTTTGAAATTTTCATTTAATTACTTTAGAACATTTTCCCATGGTTCTGTGATTCATGTTCTTTCCCTCCCCTCCTCCCACCCCCACTCCTGTAGCTGACCCACAGATCCACTGGGTTTTTCTCTAGTCTGTTCTTTTTTTTTTTTTTTAAGTTTTTATTTTGAATATTTTCCCCTAGTTACATATTTCATGTTCTTTCCCTCTCCCCCAAACCTCCCCACCCCCCTTGGCCAACGTGCAATTCCACAGGGTTTTACATGTATCATTGATCAAGACCTAATTCCATTATTGATAGTTGGACTTCTTGAGTCTGTTCTTGACTCAACGACTAAATTCGTTTTCCTAAAGTATAGAGGTCTAATCATGTCCTTCCTCTACTCAATGACCTCCAATGGCTCCCAGTTTTCGATAAAGTCAAACACAAACTCAATTTAATTCGATGGCACATTTATTTGCAAACAGCAAATTGCTGTTTGAGAACTAATTTTATAGATGAGACTAAGGGCCAGAAAGGGGCAGGCAGCGATTCATCCAAGGACATACAGAGAGTCAGCCAAGCTTCCAGCCCAGCTCCTTGGACTCCAAATGGTGCCTCTAAAATCAAAGGGTTGCAAAAAGATTTTAAAAAATGGGAAAGGACCTGTTTGTGCTAAAATATATAATAAATATAAATTTATTTTATATAAATATATTTATATATTTTTATATATTTATACACATAATATATTAATATAAAATATAATAAAATATAAAATAAAAAATAGTTGTGCTTTTTGTGGTGGTAAAGAGCTGGAAACTAAAGGGATGTCCCTCCATTGGGGAACGGCTGAACAAACTGTGGTCTATGGGGGTGATGGAATACTATCGTGCTCTAAGGAAAAAAGAACAGGAGGATTTCAGAGAGAGCTGGAGAGATCTACGTGAACTGATGCAGAGGGAAAGGAGCAGAACCAGGAGAACATTGTACACAGTAACTGCAATACTGTGAGATGAGACTTTGCTGCTAACTGCAATAGGATGATCCGGGCCATTCTGAGGGATTTAGGACAAAGCGTGCTGTCCTCCACAGCTAGAGAAAGAACTGTCCCAGGAGGATGCAGAGGAAAGTGCAGGATTTATCGCTTGTTTATTTGGGGTTTTGATTTGATAAGATGATTCGCTTGCAAAAATGAACAATCTAGAAATATGTTTTACAAGATAATACACGTATAACCCAGACTGAATTGCTTGCCAGCTCTGGGACAAGGGAGGGAAGAAGGAAGGGCGGCAATCCAGATCATATAACTTTGGGAAACTTATGTGCAAATTTGCTTTTAAAAAATAACCAAACGCTAAAATGAAAGGGTCAAAGGAGATGTTTCCTAAGGTCCTCCTGCTCTGAAATGCTTCGTATTTTGTCATGTGTCTGTCTTTGAACTTCAGAAGAGATTAGTTCCTTGGTTTTTGGGTGCTGTGGGCCCTTCCCATGGAATTGATGGGCAGGGCCTGGCCCCCCTTGTGGCCCTTAGCAAAATGCCTCACACCAGTAGGTGTTGGGCTAATTAGCCCGTTGGTCAGTTGATTGCTGGAGTGGGACAAGTTCCAGAGCATGAAGCCTGGCAGAGTCATTCTCTTCCTGTGGCCCTGGACCAATTCCCTTCCTTCCTGGGGCCTTAGTTTCCCCCCATCTCCCACCCCCAGGTAGACACATCAGATGAGCCAGTTGGATTAGGTGATCTCCAAGGCCCCTTCCAGCTCCATGTGCCACAGTCTTCCTCCAGCAACAGTAGGTTTTCAATGCGGAGAATGGAAAAATACCAAATTAGTCACATGTGAAGCAAATTTGAATTCTGGGTGGAGTCTCCTTCCCTTCCGTTCCAGGCAATGACATCCCAAAGGCAGCCGAGGCTGGAGCACGCTGCCTGCTCTGACAGACAGAAAGACCGAGGTCATGGGCAAGGCAGGCTTCCCACGGAATGCAGAGTGGATGACACAGAACTTCGGCAGCCCGCTGGGCTGGGCTGGGCGGGACGGGACGGATATTGGAGCTCAACACCTCTGAGGGCCTCACTTCCAATTCCCTTGGGTCGTGGCAATGGCCTGGGCTGTGTCCTTGGTGGAATCCAAGGATTTCAGAGTCAGGAGGGACCTCCTCTCGCCCAAGCGCCCCCACTCCCAGGCCAACGAGGCTCAGGAACAAGGAAGGCCAAATAAGCAACGAGTCTTCTTGGAGCTGGAATCTGAACCCAGGTCCTCTGCCGGGACCCAATCAGCGCTCCATCCACTAGGTTATAAACTGAGGTTCAGAGACCGAAGTAGGTGACTTCACCAAACACAGAACTCATTAAGGACCCGCCTGGAGAGGGAGAGCAGCCCAAGCCTCCACCTAAGCAATTCAGATTGTTATCTGCCCAATTGCAGGTTGTGGAGAGGCCACCTCCAGAGCCCTTCTCCTCCGGGCCTCCCCTCCAGGAGCAGAGACTTGATTCCTCTTATCTGAATTCTGGAGGAAGAAGCAGCCCATGGGCTCAGCTCCAAGGGGCAGCCCAACCAGCCCAAGTCTTCTCATGCCAACAACCATTCACCGAGCTCCCACCATGTGCTGGGCGCTCCCCATGAGCTTTGGGAAATCAGAAGCCAAATGGAACCTGGAGGGATCTGGATTCCGTGGGAGATCCCAGGGGCAGCCCCATGAATACAAAACACACACAAGCATGAAGTTTGTTAACTATAGAATGGGAATTCCAGGTTAGAGATGATCAGGCTGGCCTAGAAGAGTGAGGGAGAGAAGCAGGGAGCAAAGGAGCGGGAGCCAGAGG
>NC_058131.1:722748552-722761556 GCF_016433145.1 Gracilinanus agilis
GGGCGCTGAGCCTGGCACCGCCGCTTGGGGGGCTGTGCGGAGCCTCACCTCGCGCCCCTCCCCCAGCCCGGACACTCCCCAGGTTGGCACCGGGTGCCCCGGCTCAGCCCGCGCTTGGGTCCCCGCTGCTTTCATTCCGCAGCTGTACCGCCGCCGCTCCCCCACCCCCAGACCTGGCCCAACGGGCAGCCTCCCAGAAGCCCCTGCTGCTCTCCGCACCCCTTCCCAATTTAGAGGGGCGCCTGCTTGGGTGGCCGGGCCAGGGGGCACCCTTGGAGCCTGAGGGAACCCCCAGGACTCCCCGGGGTCCAGACTGGGGGAGCCCCATCTTTACCTCAGCACCTCATTTCCCCAGGAGCCCCCTGATTTAGGCCTGGAGGGGAGCAGCCTTACCAGGCACTGGACCAACAAACCCTGGGGAAAGGCCATTGGGGGTGGAGATCCTGGGTTCCAATCCTCTCTGGCCCTTAGTCCAGGGGGTCCTCCTTGGAGCTCAGCCCCTTCTTCCTCCTGGGCCTTTCTCCAGTGACCTCATCCTGGCCTCGGCCCCTTCCTCTCCCTGCTGCTCCATCTCACTCCCTCTGCCAGGAGGGGAAAGGGACCCTGGGGAGGGGCCCAGGGGGAGCCAGAGGCCAGAGTGGGGGGTCGCTAGAGGTGAGAGTCGGTGGGCCCGGCCAGGCTGAGGTGGACAAGGGAGGAAGGTTGGACAGGGCAGCACCAGCAGAGCCCTGGATAACCTGCAGGGGTGGCCTGAGCGCCCCCCCTCCCCCCCAGCCCGCTAGGCTCGGGCTCTCACCCGCTGCTCTCTCTGGACAAGTTCCT
Organism: Gracilinanus agilis; assembly: GCF_016433145.1. NCBI lineage: Eukaryota > Metazoa > Chordata > Mammalia > Didelphimorphia > Didelphidae > Gracilinanus > Gracilinanus agilis. The sequence goes on from NC_058131.1 coordinate 722,749,375, forward strand.
CATCTGTACAATGGGCGAGAGGACGAAATGGGACAAAAGCGCCCAAATGTGGCTTGTCCAGCCTGTGGAGGATGAGGGCGAGGAGGAGCGGTCAGTTGGGAGACCCAGGAGAGCGGAGGCACGAGAAGGGGGTCAGGCGGGGGGTGCTATGCCAGAGGCCTGCTGGGTGACTCTGGAGAAGGAGCCAGGCCAGGAGACCAGAGCTCCGGGTTCCAGGGTGGCCTCAGACATGTCCTGCTGGGTGACCTTGGATAAGTCACTTCCTCCATTGCCCGGCCCTTGGTCTGGGTTCTAGGACAGGGTCTGGGTTTGCAGAGCCTGTTGGTGATGCCAGAGCAAGCGCTCGCCCTCCAGGCAGGAGGAGGTTCAGAAAGGAGCCCAGAATGGGCTGAGGAAAGGCACGAGACGGTAATTAGAACCTCTCTGGAGGCCCGGGCTCCTGACCCAGAGGCCCTGACACCGATCCAGTCCTGATGAAGACTTGGCCTGTGGGTGACCCTCACCACCATTTATTGCTGCAGCCTCATTAGTGGAAGCAGAATCGAATCCATTGTCTGGAGCCATGCAAGGGAACATGCCGCGAATCCTTGATATGGAGGCTGAGGACCTGAGTTCGAATCTCCACTCTTCCACTTGGTGCCTGTCCCTGCCCCTCCCCCCCTACAGGGAGCCGGGTCCTGCCCTTATGGATGGTCTAGTCACCTGGGAGAGACCCCCAGACCTGAATTCGAGGCGCCCATAGAGAATGGAGGCCACCAAGGGGCCAGACAGCCTTGGAAGGCCTCCCTTCATGATGGGTCACTTCAGCAGAGGCTGGAAGGAAATGGAGGAGGCCTCAGAGATGGTTCTGGATCTGGGCACTGGGTCAGGGCACACGGGAGCTGGATCGTCCTCCCCTGGCCGGACCCTTGAATGTGGAGTGAAATAAAGGGAAGAGAAAAGAGTGGGGTGCAGGAGGAAGACCTTCAATGCAGGATGATGCGACCCCGGGGTTCATTGAATGAGGGGGGAACAGGACCGGACTAGGATCTGAAGAAAGTCTCTTGGGAAGCTGAGTGGAGGTGGCTTGGAGAGAGACCAGAGGCTCCAGCCACAGCCCCTCAATAGGGGGCTGTTAAACCAGATTGTACTGGGAGGACCAAAATGGCAGCTTGGAAGGAGAAGGGGAGTTGTTCTGTGTTCCTTCCTCCCAGCAGAGAAATCTTTAAGGTTTCAAATTTCAATATTTGAATATTGAAATATTCTGCCCAATATTCAAAGAAAATGCATTCAGGGCCTGTATTCAAAAGGAGCCATCCCCATGCTGTGTGATGACGCTGGGGGCTGCCCTCACCAACTGCTCCAAATTAAAAGGAGGAATTTCTAAAATTGGATGAGCCCCCCAAAAGAGTCCTCCGAAACATTCATGGAGGATCCTTGCAGGATAGAGGCTCCCCTGACACTCCTGTGGCCCTGTGAAGTGGCCTTCCCTTTGGGCCTCAGTTTCTTTTTAGGTAAATCATGAGATTGGGCTAGATGACTGCTAAAACTCCTTTTAAGTAGATGCAGTCCTGGGCTGATGTGGCCCCTTCCTGTTTGTCCTTAGTCTGGTCACTTCCCTGCTCTGCATGCCTCAGTTTCCTCTGTAAAGTGGAGAAAATGACAGCCCAGGGGATGCTGCAAGAATCCAAAGGCCAGGATGTTAATGAAGTGTTCCTTCCTTCCTTCCTTCCCTCCCTCTCTCCTTTGTTCCTTCCTTCCTTCCTTCTTTCCTTCCTTCCCTCCTTCCTCTCTCATCCTCTCTTTTCTGTCTCTCCTCCTTCTCTCTTGTCTTCATTCTCTCGCTTTCATTCTTTTCCCTCTTCTCTCTCTGTTTCTCTGCTCTCCTTTTTCTGTTTTACAGTCAATGCTGTGTAAAGGGAACCTCTTCACCGCAGAATCACATACTGGGGTCCTGCGCCCCTGCGCAGAGCTTGGGCCAGGGAAAGGTTAGGATCTGGGGGTGAAGGAGAAGAAATAAAAGAGGGGGTTCCAGGAAGTGGGCGCTCTCTCCCCCTTAGATGTGGCGGTGGAAGACTGTGGCTGAGATAGCTTTTATGGTGCCAAGTATTGGTTTCAAAGCACAAGAGCAGGAAGGGCTAGACAGCTAAGTGACTTGCCCAAGGTCTGAGGCCAGATCTGAACCCAGGACCTCCTCTCCCCCAGACGTGGCTCCCTCTCCGTGGAGCCACCGGGCTGCCCCCCTGACTGGTTTTTAATATTGCTCTCCCACGCGGACTGTCTCCTTTTCTGCCTTCTTTGCTAAATAAAAGGAGGCTGGGGGGCCCTTCAGGAGGGGGCTTGCTGCCCGGCACCCCTGGGATGGATGTCCCCCGAGACTAGGAAGAGCTTCTGATGAGCTGTTCCCACTGAGCCCTGAAGTCTTCCTCTTGCTGATGCTCAGGAGTGTCACCTCCAGCTCCCCCACATCCCAGAGGAGGGAATTGAGGCCCCAATTCCCACGGGGTGTGCCTTCCCCAGAGCTCTACAGGAAATAAGAAGCAGAGCTGGATTTGAACCCAGGCCTGTGGGGTCCAAATTCCACTGGTTCCTGGAGGGGGGTCGAAAGCTACCTAAAGGTACTGCCTGCCAGGCTTGACCTCTGAGCTAGCTGCTCTGCGAGTGACCAGTGCTCCCGAGGGCCTGAGGATGGACCCTGGATCTTCCCAAAGGCCAGTCCGGTTTTGCAGAGGTGCCTGCCCAGAGAATGGCCTTTCCCCTGCTTTGGCCGAAGCCACTCCAGCTGGTGGCCGGCCCCTTCTGCATCGAGAGTCAAAGCCATCGGCCTTGAGTTGCCCCTCTAGACTGGTCATCCCACAGGCAGCTTTTAAGCGCCTCCTTTGGGACGGCATCTCCATGGGGAGCCTGTGGAGGACCAAGGCCGGGCCCCGGGGTCCTCCCATTTGAGGGGTCCTATCAGGCCCTGAGGGGCAGAAGTGCCGAGGAGGGTGCAGCCAGGGAGGGAACTCAGTGACCGCTGCCCAGTGCCAGCCTCACACCGTGTCCAGCTTCCTGTAAACACTTCGGGGGAGGGAGGGGGTGCACTGGGGGAAACTGAACTGCCAGTGGGGCAGAAATAGCATGGATTCAGAATACTGTTAGTCAAATTGTTTGTAGCATAATGGTGCCCAAAGGGCAGAGTGCAGCATTAATATTTTTAATTTGATCCACACGAAAGGAAAAGGAGCAGAGTTCAAATCCCACATTTAATACTTGCTGTGTGTGACTTTAGGAAGGCCATTTAGCCTCCCTCTGCCTCAGTTTCTTCATTTACAAAATGAAGTAGTTAGACTAGAAGGCCACTGAGGTCTCTTCTAATCCTAGAGATTAAATTCTCATAGCCTCCCCCATCAATTTAACCCATCCCCCATGGCAGAGATGAGGAAAGTCCAGGAAAGGGAGATTTACAGATTAGAATTAGAATTTGCATTAGAATGTAAGCTCTGTGAAGGCAGGGCTATGTGTTTATTTATAAAACCCTTCCCTTGTCTCTTAGAATTAATGCTGCAGAGGAACCCGACAGGCTAGGCAGTGGGGGTTAAGTGACTTGCCCAGGGCGACACTGGGCTGTGCTATTTATTTCATTTTTGCCTGTGTTGGCAGATAGTCAACCATGAGCATTTTTACTCTGGCACTGTCCTTACTACCAGGATACAAAGAAAGCAGAAGCACCGTCCCAGCCCTCCAGTTCACCTTCTATTGGGAGAGACAATCTGCACATCCTCCATATATGCCATGTAAACAGAGCATCATCTCCAAGGGAAAGAGCTGATTTCCCTAGAGGCCATCCTACCGGGTTGACCACTGTCTCCTCTGTAGGGTTTCTGTCTGGGCAAGATCCCACTCGGAATCCCCAGGGCTCTGGCTTGAACCTTCTTCTCTTCTATTCTGGTTTGCTCCCATCTATGCCCATGATTCCACCCCCTCTCTTGCCATCACACTCATCTTACTGTTAACTCAGAAACCTCTACTTCATGGTTTCAGAGCCTTCTGGTCATCACGCTGTGATGCATGGTCCTTTGTCATTCATCATAGATAATGTAGCTATGGACACGGTCCTCCGTCATTCTTAGATTTCATAGTATGGACGTGGTCCTCTGCCATTCTTAGATGATATAGCAAAGGGCATGGTCCTGTCATTCATAGATATCAGTGTGATGGATGGGGTCCTCTGCCATCCATGGATACAGTGATGGACACGGTCCTCTGTTATTCTTAGATATCATAGCGATGGATGTGGTCCTCTTGTCATTCATCATAGATATTGTAGCTATGGACGTGGTCCTCCGTCATTCTTAGATTTCATAGTATGGACGTGGTCCTCTGTCATTCATAGATAAGCGATGGATGTGGTCCTCTGTCATTCTTGGATTTCCTAGTGATGGACGTGGTCCTCTGCCATTCTTAGATGATATAACAATGGACATAGTCCACTGTCATCCATGGATATCATAGTGATGGATGTGTCCTTTGCCATTCTTGGATTTCATAGTGATGGACATGGTCCTCTGTCATTCTTAGAAGTCACAGTGACAGAGGATGTGCTCCTCTGTCATCCATGGATATCGTAGTGATGAACGTGGTCCTGGCATTCCTATATCTCATAGTTCAGCTGTAGGAGGATGCTGAATGAGGGCTCCACTCTGCTCACACCCGGACCCTGGGCATCACAGATCCCGGTAATTTTCTCCTTCCTTGCTTGTGGCTTGGGTTTTTGATGTGGGATTGAGATGTAACAAATGTTCATTGTACAAACACAGATCAGCTTTGTGAGTCCCAGGAAGTGAGATTCTTCCTTGACATCATAAGGCCACAGCCAGGGATCCAGAAAAAACAAAAACAAAAATGGAACCTTTCCTTTGCCCATAAATCAGCCATCAGAGCCAAGTGTCCCTCCCTCCTCACCAGGGGTTATTTTTAGAAGATCATTAATGTGGAGGACATCCGGGTCTGCATCTGTCATCCATTTCCTCTCCTGCCCCCCACTCTGTGTACAGGCAGATTGAGTGGGATGTATGGATGGAGCGTCGGCCTTCTGACCTGCACAGGAAGATGGGGAGATTCCTGCCTACGGATGTCTCGTCCTGCTGGGATATGGGGCAGATTTTCTCAGTAGGAACATGGAGAACCAGCAGCTGACCACCAGAGCTACTGGGACAGATGACACAGTCTTAGAGCTGGAAAAGGTCTTAGGAATGACTCAATTTAGAGGGTCTGAAGCTGAGTCTTGGTGATGCAAAGTTCCAGACCTGGTTAGTGACCGAAGCTTAGTCACTGGCTTCCCCGGCTTCCTCCTGCTCCTGCCAGCTTTCTTAGAGTGGCGATTTCTGCTAAGTGTGCTTGTCCCAGATGGCTGCCAAGGTCTTTCCACCTCTGGAATTCTGGGGCCCCACCTTCCCGGTGTTTATGAAAGGCATGATTTAAGGTGGGCACCCATCAGGGGGTCTGTGGTTTGGTCCCTGGATGCAGCTCAGCTGCCACCCCTGTCTTCAGGGGTTCCCACTGTTGACTGACATTATCAGCCTTCACTCAGTGCACACCCAGCCCATCCAGGGTACTCTGAGTCTGTAGTCTGTCCTTGGCCTGGCAGCCAGCTAGCATTTATTAGGCACCTCCTGTGTTCTCAGCCTCCTGGAGACAAAAGACAAAATGCAAACCATCTCCTGCCCTCCAGCGATTCTGCTTTCTTGGAGCCCAAACCCACCTCCATGCCCTGCCGGGGGACTGGAGTCCTGAAAGGAAGGGGGGGGGGTAATAGTTTCTCCCTGTGCTTGTTAGCATTTCATTTGGTTGGTTTGAACCAAAGATGATGCTTGGAGACATCAAGGCTGCACAGTGGTTAGAGCCCTCCGGCCAGCATCAGGAACACCCCAGTTCATATCCCGGCCTGGACGCTTCCTGCCTCAGCTGGAAAATGGGTTTGATGATAGCACGCAGTTGAAATAAGGATCAAGTGGGTTAGTTTTTGTAGAGCTCTTTGCAAATCTCACTTAGGCTGCCGAGGAGCGAGTGAAGGAGCATCCCAGGGTTTGTGGCGTCTTTCTTGCCCCATCCATCGTCTTGCTTTTGTTTTCTTTCCCCATCTCGTAGTTGGGTCTTCTCCCCTGCCAGGCCCCAGGCCCGGATGGAGGGCTCTGATGGTGCTGGGCTGTTGGGCAGGCAGTGTGGGGTCCTGAAGAGATTCTGATTGGCCGTTGCGGCTTTGGCGCCTGGTACCCAGGGCTTGGCACACGGACCAGAGGGTGCTTATTCATGCCCACTTGCCATTAGGAGGGGCCCGAGTTGGAGTTCTGCCCCAGCTACGGGCAGGTTTCTTTGCCTGTCCAATGGGGATAATCATGGGAAGGCTGTTTCCCCAGTTTGTGGAAGGTGGCCCAGAAAGAGCTGAAGAAATCCGAGTTTGCTAGGAATAGAGAAACCTGAGTGGGCACAGGCAGGGCTGGGCGGCTGTGGGTGCCCCGGAGAGAAGGGAGCTGACGAGGGCAGCGCTCTGGGCCCGGCCTCCTCTGCTCTCTTCAGCATGGAGCCAGGGTAGACGCTGCCTCCCCAGGGGACCCCCAGCTTCTGCTAGCACCACCCAGCGGGAAGGGGAGCGTCTGCTTGTTTTCCTCCTGAGAACGGAAGCCTGGTGCTTCCTTCAGGGGACTCTTCTCTTCTGTCTGGGTTTCTGTCCAGCCAAACCGGGCCTTCCTCCTGCTCCCTTCTTCTGTGCCCTTTTCTCACCTGGCCCAGTGAGCTCAGGCCCCTGGGAGCCATCTTGGATCCATCTTCCTTTTCTGTCTCAGAAAACACTTTGTTTGAGGTCTGCTTCTCAGACAGTGTTGTGTGTTAGAAGCTTTTGTGATGGGGTCTTGCCTGCCAATAATACTGTTCTAGTGGGGAGAGCCCTGAATTGAGAGGGAGGCAAGGACCAGACCCTCCGTGACCTCCGAGTAGAAACTCGTGGCCTCAGTTTCCCCAGCCGTAAAATGGAGAGGGTGGGACGTGACCTCTCAGTCCCTTCCATCTACTCTCTATGAACCTTTGAACCTCAAAGAAATATTTCCTCAGATCCATCTCTTCCTGCCCATCTTCCAGGGGACGCGCCTTCCCCTCTAGGGCGGCCTTGTCTCTGCTTCCCACGTGTTTTCTCCGTCCTTCTGTGTACTGGTGTTGCTCTTAGTGTCAGCTTCTTGGGGAAATGGGGGGCCCTTGGAGACGGTTTGGCTTTCTGTACGGCAGTCTATAACAACAGACTGAAAACAACCGAGATTCCGCGCGGCTTTCGTCCTGGCCTGATTTGGCACTCTGTGTATTGGATGTTGTTCTCCATGCTTAGACAGTGCTCGCTCCTCTCCTCTGCCTCCCAGAGCCCCTCGCTCCTCTCTGCCTCCCGGAGCCCCTCACTTCTCTCCTCTGCCTCCCGGAGCCCCTCACTCCCTTCTCCCTTGGCCAGAAGCCTTTCCCGATTTGCTGGCCACTGTTTTGGGCCTGGGTGTCTATGGACATTTCTCTGTGGATGTTCTCCAATCTCCCTTCCTTCAGGAGGGCTCCTGCAGGTCAGGGATCGTTTCATTTTGATCGGGCATACAGTAGGTGTTTAATAAATGTTTGCTAAATTGAACTGGGAACCAAAAAACAGGTCCGGTTGTTGCCTTCTTTCTCTAAGCATTTTAGTACGTCCACTTCTAGCCCCGTCGCCTCGTCCTGCCCCGTATCTCGAGAGCCCTTTAAAAATGGTTTTTTAAACCCTATCTGGTGTCTTGGAGTCAGTATTGCGTACTGGGTCCGAGACAGAAGAGTGTAAGGGCGAGGCTAGGCAGGGGGTGAAGGGACTTGCCCAGGTCACCCCAGTAGGAAGCGTCCGAGGCCCAATTTGGATCCAGGACGCCCCCTCTTCAGGCCTGGCTCTATCCACTGAGCTGCCCGGCCGTCACTCCCTCCCCTCCTGCCCCCCTTAAAGATTTTTTTTTTTTTTACAAAGAAGGAAAGAGAAAACCAGGTCAGCCAAACTAGCTGTCCATCAGCCAAGTGCAACGGCGCTGCAGCGCCCGCAGCAGGACCCCCCTGGCAAGGCGTGGCCGGATGTCCCTTCTCTGTCCCCTCCCGGCCCAGCCCGGCTCCTGCGGTTCTGCCGTCCGCTTTGGGTTTTCCGTTCTTTCCGCCGTGCCTTCTGCAGGCCCCCGAAGTGGAAACGGATGCCTGGCCTGAGGTCGTTGTGGAGCTGGCGCAGCCCCGGAGACCCCCCAACCCGGGCAGCCGAGGGCAGCTCCAGGAGGCCAGGTTTAAGGTCCCTCCTCAGCCGGCCCTGCAGCTGCCTGTGCGGCCGCACCTCCTTCTTCAGAGCGGGGGGCCCTCAGAAGGGGGGTGAAGGGGACCCCTCGGGGCCTGCCACGAGGGCCGCTGCCAGGGTGCCAGCAGTCTGGGCATCACCCTTCCGGGATTTATTTTTTATTTATTTATTTATTTATTTATTTATTTTTGTGCCACGGAAAGGCGACCTCACAGAGGGTTAAGAACGGAGCTCTTGGCCGGCCTATCAGGGTGCATTTTTATGGAACTTGCCCAGTTTTCTGGGGGGCGTCTCCTGGCCTGATGCCTCCCCTTAGGAAAGCCGGCCGTCTCCTCTCTCGATGTCCTCCGGACGTCTGCCACAAGGTCAGAGGCCCGAACAAGGCCGAGGGGTGCCCCTGGCGATGGGGAGTGTCTGAGGCTGGATTTGAACCCAGGACCTTTTGTCTCCAGGCTTGGCTCTCTGTCTGCTGAGTTCCCTCTCTGCCCCCATTTGTGCTCCCGGCATGTGGCTGCCCTGCCGGTTCACGGGCGGCCGTGGAGCTCTTGTCCGCAGGCTTCCTGGATTCGAGGTTCTGTTCCGGGAACAGACCAGAGCTGGGTCTCAGGCGCACCCCAAAAGCCTGACCTGGCTCTCCGGCCCCCAATGTGCTCCCCCAGAGGGGCTGCTGATGCTTTGGGGGCTGATGGGGGCCCCCGGGCAGCCCCCCTTGGCTTAGCCAGCTTGTCGTCCGAATGGCCGCCGTCACCCCAAACTGCAGAGAAATGGCTTTGCGCTCAGGCCATTCAGAGCATCTGCCGGCACAGTGGCGGCCTCGCCCGGAGCCAGGAGGCTTGACGGATCAACTCTAGACGGGACGGCGGGGACGGCGGGGACGGCGGGGACGTCTTCCATCACTTCTCTCCCCGGGTTTGCCGGCCTGCTCCCTCTCACTGGCCATTTTTCATCGGCCTCGGCCTGAGGACGTCCGGAAGGAGAGGAAGCGAGAAGGACCCACAGAATCTGTTTGTGTGTTCTTCAAGGCAGACCAAAAATGAGGCGCGACCCCCTCCCCTCCCCCATTAGCGACGGCTTCCTCCCCCCATGAGTGGGACTGGTCGGAGCCACCCCCGCCAGGAGAAGGGCTGGACCCCCCAGGAGCCCTTGTCCGGCCGGTCTGGAAGGTCAGGCTCTTGGGGCCCCCCCCCCGACCCTTTTCCCTTTAGGCCTTGCTTTGTCTTGGGGGGCCGCCTCCTCCCGTGGCAGACCTTGGCCCCTGGACTGCTCCTCTTTTCCAGAGGCTTCTCAGACGGGGTCCTCTGCGGTCTGGGCCTGTTCAGTTCTTCGCTATGTCCGAATAATACTCGTGACTCCTCGTCCAGTGGCCAGCGGTGACCATGGGGCAGGCATGGGTGTCTCTGCATTCCAGCCCTGGTTATCCGAGCTCCGGTGAAGGGCCCTTTACTGGGGGGGCAGGAAGAAAGCAGAAGCATGAGAGACCCTCCTCTCCCCGACCCGGTGGGGCAGCAGGGGGTGGAGTTCTGGCCTTCCTGCTCAGAGGAGGGAACCGGAGCCACCGCCGGCCCTCTGACGCTTTAGGGGTCGGCCGCGGAGAGCCGAACCTGAGCGCCGAAGGGGGCGCTGCAGAGGGGCCCTGCTGGACCGGCCCCTCGGCACCTTTTGGGCCGCTCCAGGAGAGCGTTTGCTCCCGGAGGGTTTTCCCTCTGCAGCTCGGCACGGTTTTGTCTGTCCATTGAAGGCTTTTAATATTTAATATTGTCGACTTGAAGTGAAGCGAGCCCCTCTGGAGAAGCAATTCAGAGTGTGCGTGTGTGCGCGTGTGTGTGCGTGTGTGTACGTGTGCGTGTACGTGTGCATGCACATGTGTGTACGTGTGCATGCGCGTGTGTGTTCTGGCATGGGCCAGGCTGCTGGTACCGGGGCCGAGGGCAGGGAGACGCCCCGTCGTGGATTCAGCCATGGCGACCCTTGCCCGTATTTCAGGGTCCTCTCTGCCAGTGGAAGCCGAGGACCATCGGGGGCTTCTCTCAGTCACGGCGCTCGCTCCCTGGCTCACGCTTGCAGGAACCGGGCCTAATAAATCCTGCCAGTACCTAAAGATGAGTTTTTAGCTTTGTTGAATACAAATCGCCCATAGCTGAGCCGGAGCAGGAGATTGGAGTGAGAGTGAGCGGCGCGTTTACATTGGCAGCCGATGGAGTTTTTTTCCTCCTAAAAGAAGGGCCTCGACTTTCTCTCTTCTCCCACCTGCTGGAAGGCTGACTCTGGAGTCCTCCCTATTCCGCTGTCACAGCATGGAAGGAAGGGATGGCCTCACGTTTTTTCTTCTTTCCTCGTCCACAGGATCGCTTTTATGGCTAGAATGGGATGACCAGAATGACTGAGAATCACCGACCATTCCTTTGAACTTTTGTGGTGGGATGCTGTCTACGGCGTCTCAGTTACTGTAAAAACAATAATAGCTCCATTTCAGGCACCCTACACAGCCCCTATTTCCTCATTTGATCCTTATGAGAACTCTGGGAGCGAGCTGCTATTATTATCCCCATTTTTCAGATGAGGAAACTGAGGCAGGTGACTTGCTCAGGGTCATACAGCTAGTTAGCGTGTGTGAGGTCCCATTTGAACTCGGGTTTTTGATGCCAGGCCCCGTGCTCTGTGCACTGTGGTGCCGCCTAGTGCCTCTGTGTTAGTTGAAAAATGTGGTTACTGATTGTTATCCTCCATAGCATGGTAAAAGTCCAGAGATTAAAAAGAAATTTTAATTAAAATATATATACATATATATTTTATTTACATGTAATAAATTTCCACATAAGTTTATATGCTCCAAATTGTCTCCCTCTTTCCCTCCCCCCTTCTGGAGCTGACTAGCAGTTCGGTCTGGGTTATACTTGTATTATCACAAAACACGTTTCCATATTGTTTATTTTTGGAGGGAATCATCCCACAAAACCAAAACCCCCGACAGAAACCCAAACGAGCAGGCAGGAAATGGCGCAAAGGTCTTTTGGAAGAGCCTGCCTGCTCTCAAGCCTTTTGTCACCATCTGTTCAACCAAGACGACAGGAACGACTTCCAGAGAGGTCAACGAAGGTAGCCGCTCCCGTCTCCAGTCATGGGGCTCTTCTCTTTGACAGCCATTGAGGCTTGCCCTCTCTCAGGTGTGTCTCTAGTCTGTGGCCTCCAGCGACCTTCCTGACGAGGGGGCGTGAGGTCCATGCCATGCCCGTTTGACATGGTCCCTGCCATCTCCTTTCAACAAGCATCTTTTGAAGGCCTCCCATGGGCGAGGCTCTATGCAAAAGATCTCCTTCCCTCTCCTTGATGTTTCATCCTTAAACCAATTTGAGGGTTTAATTTCTTGTATTTTTAGCAGATGATCGTAGGATCCTAGAATGAGAGCTTGAGGGGACCCTCGGGGCCATTAAGGCCGACTCCCCACCTTATTTAAAAGAAATTGGACTTAAACATGCACATTTTAGCAGACAAAGAATAGAAAAGAAGATTGAATGCGAGGCCAGGAACTCTGTCTCAGGATATATGTGAAAGCCAACACGTAGCCTCCAGAGTTGACTGTTTGTTGAATACCTTCCCACGCTTTACCTCGGTCTGTTTTTGGAATGTTTCATCGATGCTGTTTGCTCTTTGGGGGCATCACTTTCAGTACCCACTGACTCCCCTCTTCACTCCCACCCCCACCTCAGATGCTCTCTTATCACCAAGCGGTCGAGTCAGGCAAAAAGCAGGGGTCCATGGGCCATGCCCAGACATGGAGACCTCATTCTGGGCCTCCCACTCATCCCTGCTCTACCTCGGGAGCATCAGCATCCTCAGCATCCTCAGCATCCTCAGCATTGTCAGTTTCATCAGCATCAGCATCAGCATCAGC
>NC_058131.1:722766402-722805251 GCF_016433145.1 Gracilinanus agilis
CAGCTGGAAGGCTTCCTTTGCTCCCCCATCGCGATGGCTGGCCGCACTCTGCCACTGTGGGCTGCGGCCCGGCTTGGGAGATGGCAGCCTTTTGTCTTTCTTTTTTACAATCTCCATCCTTTTCTCCTCCCTTCCTCTGGTGGCAAAGAGAAGCTGCGAAGCCCAGCGGGACCACGTGCCCAAGCCCGGCCCGTCCCATAGCACCGGCAGCGTCGTGCCCCCGCAGGCTCTGCTTCCCTCGTCTGTTCCCAGGAGCCGAGGTGATTCCTCACAGTGAGCCCGTCCTCAGCGGGTTCCGATGCTGTTTTCATTTCCATTGTCCTGGCCCGGGTGCAGCTTGTTCTCTTGCTGCTTTTTTCTTCTAGTGCGCCTCGGGTTCCGCTCCATCGATCCCGTGGGGTGTTGGGTCATTCCCATCGGAGGGTCCCCGGGCCATTTCCAGGTCTTTGGTGCTCCCGCGGGAAGTCCTGCCCCCTGTCTGGGGGTCCGACAGAGCGTTCTCGCCGTCTCCCACGCTGGAGCCGATGCCGGGCAGCAGAAGTTCAGCGACTTTTCTCTTCTGACAGCAAATGGCCAGTCGTTTGCGTCGCTGTGCCGTGTTCCGCCCGGCGCCCCCAGCGATGGGTCCAGGCGTGCGGGGGGAGGTGCGGCCTCCGAGCCAGCCTGGCTTTTCTTCTCCGTGTTGACCATTTGGATTCCTTCAGAGAGCTGCGGTTCTGCCCTAAGTCCGTCATCCTGGGATTCCGCCGGAGCACTGGCTCGCCCTTAGGTAGCGTTTGGGACGGTTCTCTGTCCGGAGATGGGCGCCTGGCGGAGTGCGCTGGCTGGATTATTGGCGTGGTTTTCAGAGGGAGCGGATCGGAGCCGGGGCGGGAGTTCCAAGTGTGGGGGATGCCTCCTTGGACGCCGATGGGCCATTTATCTGCGACAGCGTCCGAGTGGCCTCTGTCTGGCCGGAGCATATTTCAGTGGCCAAAATTTAGGCCCAGAGTCTTAGGAGCATCGCCGTGGTTAGTGTTGTTTGGAGGAAGCTACCAGCAGGGACGCTCATATTGCTATTAAAGTAGATGCTTTCCTCTGGAAAGAGGCCCGTGGGCAGCATTCGCGGGGGGCTCTCGGAGCATCTGCAATTTTCCCAGAGTATCCCATCGATGTGGATTCTGAGAAGGGAAGCAGCATGATGGGGCAGAGGGAATGCGCTGACCTGGGACCCGGAAATGGCTTTCCACCCCGTTTGTCTTCCATCGGCCCTTCCTCTTCGGGCCCCAGGGCCACTGGCCACGGCCGTTCTTCTCAGCACGTGCTCCAGCTGCTTCGCCGACAATGGCCGTGGCAGAGCGGCCGGGGCTGGCCTGTGGCCGCCTGGCGCTCTCGTGGCACCAGCGAGTGGACGTTCAGTGATTTCTGAGCCGACCCAGCAGGGAGGAAAATGGCTCCCCAAAGCCTGAAAAGAGCCGAGGAGGCGCCCTTCTGGGGTCCGTCGACACCTCCTGCCAGGCCGGCACCCTGGGGGGGGGCTGCGTTTGGTCCTGGGAGGGAGCGTTGGGCGTCCTGGCTGAGATCGCTCTGAAGGCTCTGAGAGCCGCATTAGACTGGGACTACCCAAGAAGTCCAGCTGGGCACGGAGCTTCCGACGGAGCCGAGCAGAGGCACGGCCTTCCCGTGGCTGTCGGTATCCCCAGGGCGGACACACGGACGCTCCATTTAAAAGGAGGTTCACCTCGAGTTGCCCAGCGTGGCGGGGTTCGGGAGGGGGCGCCCGGACGGAGGCCTGGCCCCAGGGCTCCTGGCGGCTTCATCAGAGCTCTGATGACGGCTCGGCTCCCTCACACGGGCAGCCTGGCTGTAGCTCCGAGCCGCCCTGGGCCTGTTAGAGCTCGTGGGAGGCTCACACCAGGCCTGTGGAGAGGCCCCGAAGGCCTCTCCTGCAGAGCCTCTCCAGCCGGCACCAAGGAAGTGGCGGAGGGGCCAGAGAGGTCCAGGAGCTCTTGGTCCTGTCTCTGCCCTCTTGTGAGGTCAGGCATGGGGTAAGTGGAAGAGCCAGCTTCTCGCCAGGCCTTCGGACGTCCTGATGAGCATGGCCGGGCCGCCTTTGATACTCCTGGAGGAAGATGGCGCCGTTTGGGACGGATGAAGGAAGGGGGGCTGTGAGAGGTGATGCCAGCCTTGATCTGTTTTCCCTTTACTTGTGTGACTTTGGACAAGTCACTTCCCTGCCTGTAAAACGAGGGAGTTGGATTCAGTGACTGAGATTCCTTTTAGCTCTTAACTGGTGACTTGGAGGCCGGGAGGAGAAGGCCGGGAACAATCTGGGCCTTTGCCCGCAGCGTCGCCGCGGCTCTCCAAGCCGGGGAGCCCCAGAGGCTGCGGACCCTGACCTCTTCCCTTAACCTCGGACATCCTCCAGCCTCTCCCAAGGCGGCCCCGTCCCTCTCCCGGTCGCTCCTGGCTCTTCCCGACCCCTCGGGAGGTTTTCTCGGCTAAGCTGCCAGAGCGGCCGGCCGTTTCCTTCTCCGGCTCATTTTACAGATGAGGAAACGGAGGCCAGCAGGGTGACGGGACTTGCCCAGGGTCACACAGCTGGTCTTCTTGACTCCAGGCCCGGCACTCTGTCCAGCTCGCCACCTTGCTGCCCCCCATCACCTCATCTCTTAATCCCTTCAGCCGCGACTCAAGGGCTGGGACCCACAAAGGGCTCTGGTCTTCTCTGGTCTTCTCTGGTCTTCTCTGGTCTTCTCTGGTCTTCTCTGGTCTTCTCTGGTCTTCTCTGGTCTTCTCAGCCCTTGTCCTGTGGGACTTGGCACGTGGGACACGCAGCTTTGTTCGTACCCATGTGGAGGCCTGCGTGCACACGTGTGTGTGTGTGTGTGTGTGTGTGTGTGTGTGTGTGTGTGTGTGCATGAGCAGCTTGAAGACCTGCAAAGCCCCTTTTTATCCATTATATTGGGGGGCCCCCTCCCCCCAGAGAGAGGAACTATTCCTATTTCCCCCCTGTTTAGGAGGGAATGGAGGGGCCACAGAGCTAGGAAGGGTCTGGAGGCAGATTTGAACTCAGGTCCTCCATGTATAGCCTCCTCAGAAGGTCCACTAAGACCCACCCTTTGACGCGTCCAGATGTGGCTTTGGTGGCCTCCAGGGCAGTTGCCGGTCATGAAGCCAGGAGTGGGCGAGGCTCCTTCTGGGGGCTGTGGAGGTCGGCCTGGGGAGGCTCCGAAATCCCTTCCAGGGCTGAGATTCCGGGAAAAAAGCACCGTGGCTGGGCCAGGCCGTGCTGCCGTTCTCTCTCAGGCCTTGTTTTCAGTGGGAGACTCCCTGGAAGGGCCCTCCGACGTCCTCCTGGATCCGTGTCCGCCCTGCCCCTTGGGGGAGCCGGAGCCTGACTGGGGCGGCCCCCGGCCCGTGGATTTTAGGCGTGCGTTTCCCCACTTGGCTTGGCCCTGCTTGGGCCCTGCTCCGAGGCACACAGGCCCGGCCTACGAGGACCCTGTTTCGGGGACCTTGTTCTGATCTGAACCCGTCAAAGCCAAGCAAATGGGGCTTTATGGGACCCCACTCAGTATTTCTGTGAGGGGGCAAAGAGCACTTTATCGGCCACTGCTGCGTCTTTATAGTCACTCACTGAGCATACAAACATCCCCCTGGCATTTGCCCCCGCGAGGAAGGTAGGCCTGGGGCTGGGCCTCTGCCAGGGCGCTGCTCCTGCCACAGAGGAGGCTCTCGGGGGAAGTGGGGCCTGCCCGGACCCAGCTCTGCCAGGGGTGCCCAGCTCGGGCAGGGCCTCGGTTCAGCAGGAAGGAGATGGAGGCGGCCATGGTGGTTGGTGTCTGGCACGCTCTGATTCTGGGTCAGGGAGCCCTCGGCGGCCCAGCCTCCAGGCTTCCAGGGTGACTCATCCTTGGGCCCATCGGGGCCCCCTTGGCGCCTCTCCCCCCTCCCCCCAATCCCTTTTACTGCATTGCTTCAAGCCCAAACGTGCAGGAAGCGAGGCTCAGACGGGCCCCTGCTTTCCTCAGCCTTGCTCCGTTTTATGCTCCGTTTTATCGTAAAAGACACTGAAGTGTCCTCCGTGGTGATGGCGAGCCTTCCGGGGCGCCTAAGCAAGAGGGGGCCGTAGATGGAGATTCCCGGCTTTTCTACCTCTGCTTCTGTCGTGGGATCCATCGGGGGGATCAGGCCAAGGCCTAAGAGCCGCTCGGGCTGTGGAGAGAAGGGCCTGGGTCAGGGCCACACAGCCGGGAAGGGCCTTGGCTCAGGCTGGAACCCGGACCCCCGACTCCGGGCCTGGCGCTCCTTCCTCGCTCGCTGCCCTGACCTCTTGTGAGGGAGGCAGATCTAGCCCCGGGGAGGGAAAGGGAGGCCCGACGCCTGCTTCTGCAGAGCGTCCTGTGGTTGTGTGGTTGGGCAGCTCCTTACTGCGGATGGTGAGGGCTCCTTCCCGCCCAGGATGAGGCCCTTCTTTTCCCGGGCCCTCTTCCCATCTGACCGTGGCCCCCTGCGTAGGGGTGGGCGCAGACGCCGAGGCCCCGGCCCTGAGCCCTCGCCCTCCCTGGGTCGCTCTGGCCGTGGGCCTGGGCCCGGTGACATGGCCTGAGGCCTGCGTCTCCCGTGAGACCCCCGTCTCACCCGGGGGGGCCGTTAGAAAGGCGGCTCTCTTCCTGTCTGGCAGGTGAGGCCCTGGCACCTGCCCTCGGGGTGACTGGAGGGCCGCCGCCTGCTTCTCCTTCCCGGCCTCTCCCTCCCAGGGTGCCGATGGGCCGCCTCCCCCCGTGCAGCAGCCCTGGGCACCGCGCCAGGCAGGCGCATGTATTCCCAGTGTTTATTCACCAGGCTCTGGAACACTGAGTCCTCTGTGCTGGGCTTTCTGTGGGGAGAGGAGAAGCTCATTAGCAAGTCATCAGAAGGGGGAAACCAGGCACAGGAAGGCGCCCCCCGCTTCCCGAAGAGCTGCAGGGGCTCAGGGGACCCAGCGTGTGGCAGCGCCTGCCTGGCCGCCGGGGAGCCTCGGCCTACTCCGCCGCCTTGGGCCCGGGGTTAAGCAGCTAATGCTGGACCCGGAGAATTGCTTCCGGTGCATCAGGCCTTCCAGGCCCGTTGGGGAGGGACCCGTGTGGGATGGAAGGTAGCCTCGTGGAACAGCCTCCACACTTGGTCAGGCCCAGCTGGAGCGAGCCTGGAATTCCACATGTCTTCCCAACACCCACCCAGCTTCCAGCCTGACACATCGCTGGGAGGGCCAGAGAAGGGCCCGGGCTGACATCCTTCCCTTGTTTTGTCCCATACAAGAATGACTGGATTCTTGTCTGACCTCTAGCAATGAAGGCCTATTTATCAGCCTCGTATCCTTGTATGCCCCTCGGGGTTTTCGCAGCGGCCCGTCGGGGGGAGAAGCTCAGGACTGGCCGTTCCAAGGCCTTCTCGACCGTCTCCTCCCCGGCCGTCCCTCCCGCCAACCTCCTCGCATTTATTCTGTAATTCCATAGATCTGGATATCCGTGTGTCAGAGAAGTCTACGTAGTGCAGAATGTATCCCCGAGTTACACAATGACTCGACTCCGTAGCTTACTTCTGTCTGTGTTGTTTCCTATACGTATAAGCTCCACGAGAACAGGGGCTACCTTGTGTTCTTTGGTTTCCTGCACGTGCACAGTGCGGGGCACACATTGGGTGCTGAACGAATGCCTGTGGATTGGTCAACTACCTGCCTTAATGAATTAACTGTCAAAGGAAGCCCAAGACCTGGCCAGCTTACAGACAGAAGAGCTGACGCAGAAGGGCCTCGAGTGTGGGGTCTTGGACACCAGAGCCGTTGTTCTGTCCCCGTCCTTTGCTCTATCCTGGCAGCGTGCTAGATAGAGAGACACAATGAGCAGATTATTATTTTTATGTGACAAAATGATAGTCAAATGATTCTCCCCCTTCTTTGGTTCTCAGTTTCACAGTGGGGTCAGAACTAGGACAGTCCCTTAGACCAATATTCCCATCTTGTAGTTGAGGAAAATGGAGTCCAAGAATGGTCAATGACTTGCCCTAGGTCACACAGTATCAGCAGAAGGAAGGATCCGGAACTAGACCCTTCCACTCCAGAGTCAGTGGTGTTTCCGCTGGATGAAGTTGCCTCCCAAACTTTTCACTTTATTTTATTTTTTTATTTAGGATTTTTTAAAATTTTATTTATTTTAAAATCTTTTTCCACAGTTACGTGATTCATGTTCTCTCCCTCCCCTCTTACCTCCCCACTCCTGGAGCTGACAAGCTTGATATTTCTTTTTTTAAAACATTTATTAATATTTATTTTTTAGAAAAGTTAACATGGTTACATAATTCATGCTCTTTCTCCTTCTCCTCCTGAGCTCCCCCCTCCCCCCATGACTGATGCGTATTTCCACTGGTTTTAACATGTGTCATTGATCAAGACCTATTTCCAAATTGTTGATCATTGCACTGGTGTGGTCATTTCGAGTCTACATCCCCAATCATGTCCGCCTCAGCCCATGTGTTCAAGCAGTTGTTTTTCTTCTGTTTCCTCTCCTGCAGTCCTTCCTCTGAAGGTGGGTAGCGTCTTTTCCATAAATCCCTTAGAATTGTCCTGGGTCATTGCATTGCTGCTAGTACAGAAGTCCATTACATTCGATTTTACCATAGTATATCAGTCTCTGTGTACAATGTTCTTCTGGTTCTGCTCCTTTCACTCTGCATCACTTCCTGGAGGTCTTTCCAGTTCACATGGAATTCCTCCAGTTTATTATTCCTTTGAACGCAATAGTATTCCATCACCAGCATATACTACAATTTGTTCAGCCATTCCTCAGTTGAAGGGCATCCCTTCGTTTTCCAGTTTTTTGACACCACAAAAATCACGGCTATAAATATTTTCATACAAGTCTGTTTATCTATGATCTCTTTGGGGTACAAACCCAACAATGGTATGGCTGGATCAAAGGTCAGGCAGTCTTTTATAGCCCTTTGAGCATAGTTCCAAATTGCCAGCCAGAATGGTTGGATCAGTTCACAGCTCCACCAGCAATGCATTAGTGACCCAGCCAAACCTTTCACTTTAATGATGGAACTGCTGTGGTGCTGATAGATTGTGGTTGTTTGGTCACACAGGGAGCATTGTGGACTTAAGACCCTTGTCTTATAGAGAAGGAAACTGAGAGTAAGAGCTGGGAATTGCCTGGCCTAACTGGGAGCAGAGAGCATGGGATAGGGGAACAGGATCCAGACATGGAGTCAAAAGACCCAGGTTCCAATGTCAAGCTTGACTACTTCTTCCTGTATGACCTCTTCCCTTTTCTGCATTCTCTCTGTAGACCAGAGAGTTTAGGTGACCTGGCCAAGGTCACACAGGCCTAGAGTGGAGGCCAGGACTGGATTGGAATGTGCCTGTGGGGCAGTCTTGTCTCTTCAGAAAGTCCTGGGAGGTGGGTCAGATTCTTTTTTCCAGATCAGTTTCCTGGCCTCTGATAATGACTGTGGCTGTTGACCCATTGCCCTCCCGCTCCTGCAAAATCAGCATAAGGCCCATCATGTGTTCCTGCTTATGGGTCAGCAGCATTTTTTTCAAGTGGGATGATAACATGATGGATAGCTTCCATTTTCCTACCACCTAGAAGAGTAGCCATTCCCCCTGGGGCTTCTGACCACCTGCGGACATAACAGCTCAGGTCCCCTGGCCATTCTCTGGTCTTCTTCCACCCACTGTGATTTTTTTTTTTTTTTTTTTTTTTTTTTTTTATCCTGGGACTCCTTTCTAGGAGCATAGGGCCACAACCAGTAGGCAACGGGTCACACAGTCGCTCAGGGTCACCCAGCTTTCTTTAGAGGGGAGAATTCCCACAGATGGCCACAACCTCCACAGATGCACCTCAACAACCAGGATCTGATTTAGAATCTTGGAGAGTTGTTGTAGGGCATGGAGATATTCAGTGACTAACCCAGGGTCACTCAGCTATCCTTGGTTAAAAAAGCAAAAAAGTGAAATAGAAAGTAGAATAAGGACCACATATTTGGAGCTGCCTCTTGGTTACTCATATCCTGGGACACTGGGGTCTTTCTGGGGGACTGTGGAGGCTTAAGACCCAGGCTGGGCTTCTTCTCTGGGACTCCTCTGGCAGCAGTTTTCCAATTCTTCTGGACCTCTTCTCAGAATTGTGTTCTCAGATACACAAAATCAAACCTAGAATGACCAAGGAAATTAACTCTATTGAAATTCTGTGATCAGAATAGAAATGAAGAAGGCAATGGACCAGGTTGAGAATGATTGTCTTTGACTCTTGACCCTGAGTAAGTCACCACCCCTGTTTGTGCCTCAGTTTCCTTCTTTGTAAAATGAAAGTCTTGACCTAGAGAATCTCCGAGTTCACCTTTTGTTCTAGAACTGTCAGCCCAGAAGTTTCATGTGAAGGACGGAGTCTCTTAGAGATGGTACCCTGAGAGATTTCTCCCCAGAAAAAGTGGAAATGACTTTGACGAAGCACCAGGATGTATCACTGAGGCTGCCTGAGTGCCTTCTGGGAAGACCAGGCCTGAAACTAACCCTCCAAAGAGGAGCTGATACTCCCAGACTTCCAAAGGGAAAGGCCTTCCCAGTCCACCTGGAGGAGTCGTTTTTCAGCTCATTCTTCAGTCACTTATTAAATCCCTGTGCTTGGTGGCAGGTGCTGAACTTGTGTTCTGTTGACATGATCTACAAGGACCAGGTCACCTCCATGCCATGGGGAGGCTTTGGAGGGCTTTAAGGAAGCCACATTCATATTTAAAAATATCAATTGAATGACCATTAATGGCTTTTCCCTTTTTCTTATTACAGCCCCTCCTTTCCCATTCCTGCCTTTAATTATTCATATCACTTCTTTGATTCTCATATCCAAACTCTACATGAAACATTGCTACGGGGCATGTTGCTGCTAGAAGGATGTTTTAGATGTTATTAAAACTAGGAGCTATGAACAGAGGCGGGCTGCCTTTTGTCTCTGGAAAAGATCTGTTTCCCCTAAAACGATCTCTCTCTGCTTCTGATACAGGCACGTCAGGGCGTTCCGTGTCCTTGTGGCTGTTCTCATTTCCTTTTCCATCCCACCTGACCCATTTAATCACAGAATTCACCGCAGTACTCCACTGGGGTGGGCTGGGTTTGTAGGCTGAAGTTCTCAGAGAACTTTTCAAGAACATCCCTTGGAGCTTCCATGAACTCAACACACATTTAGTAAACATCTCCTGGGACCCAGGCGCCCGGGTGGAACACACTTGAGTGAACAGATGTTTGGTTCCACAGTTGTAGGGTGAGCCTTGAGAAATATGTTAATCCTAATTGGTCACTCCTAGGTGAAGACACTGAAGGCCGTCTTTCTAGGCTTTCTGTCACTGAGAGGAAGAAATGGCTTATTCTGTGCACTTAACCCAAGCTAGGCCAAATGCTACCTGCACCAAGGTAGGTGAGTATTCACCCTCAGCATTTGGACTCCGACCTTCAGTCTGGGTGTCCTTTTCCTGAGCTGGCGTGCATTCTCCAAGGCCAGGCAGGCCCAAAGAGCTGTCCATAGCCTGCTAGAATCAAAGACAATTCCTCCACCATCTTGACTGGGATCTTCAAAGTTCTCATGTCAAGAATGTGGTAGGGATTTCAAAAATTCTCATGTCTAGAACGTGGTAGGGATTTCCAAAGTTCTCCTGTGTAGAATGTGGTGGGGATTTTGAAAGTTCTCCTGTCTAGAATGTGGTAGGGATTTCCAAAATTCTCACATCTAGAACATGGTAGGGATTTCCAAAGTTCTCACATCTAGAACATGGTAGGGATTTCCAAAGTTATCCTGTGTAGGATGTTGTAGGGATTTCCAAAGTTCTGTGTAGAACGTGGTAGGGATTTTGAAAGTTCTCCTGTCTAGAATGTGGTGGGGATTTCAAAAATTCTCATATCTAGAACATGGGAGGGATTTCCAAAGTTCTCATCTAGAATGTGGTAGGGATTCCAAAGTTCTCATGTCTCAAATGTGGGAGAGTATTTAAATGATAAAAGATGTTGGCTTTTGTGTGTTGTAGGGGTAGAGATTAGCTATGGGGAGCCTGGATCTGTGATTTCAGTGACAGAAGGAACTTCTGGATAAGGACATGGCTTTTACCAGGACAGGTTGGCATCTTTCCTGCTCTTCCTCCTTCCTAAACAGTTGGGTTGAGAGCATTCTCCAAACCTGCAAACCCTGGAGAGATGGCCGTTGGCCGGAAGTGGGAACGGGAGGGAGGAGCAGTGCTTGTTAGGTGCCTAATACGTGCCAGGCTCCGTGTTAAGAGCCGGGCATCCAAAGAAAGGGACAAGCGAGTTCCTGCCGTCTGATGGCGGAGACAACAGGATGGATGTACAAACAGGCTCTCTGCAGGCTAACTTTAGGGTGGCGCTCAGAGAGAAGGCACTAAGCCCAAGGAGGGCGAGGGAAGGTGTGGCTTTAACTGGGACTAGAAGGAAGGCGGAGATGAGAAGGGAGAAGATTTCAGGTATGAAGCACCAAGGGCCAGCCCCAGAGCCAGTCAGCATCTCTGTCCTAATGGTAATGCTCTTCCCCCTCACATTTCCGTAGCCCACTGAGGTTTGCACGTGGGTTTGTGTGGCTGTTTTCTCATGGCTGGGCTTCTGAGTGCCGGGTTTGCTACTGTTGCCGGGAGATCCGCAGAGGCCAGTGTCCCGTGTAGACCAGCCGAGGTTGATCTGAGGGGTCTCGCAGCAATTCCCTGGGAGGGATCCGGTGGGTCGGAAGGTGGGGGCAGGGGAGAAAAGTTTGCAGATCTCCAGGCCTGACACTGATTTTTCCTGCTTCATATTTAGAGGCAACATGGTGGCCAGCAAGCACTGCCTTGGGAGACGGAGGTCTCCGATTCAGACTTTCCCGTCCATGCTTCTTCCTTCCGTGGCCTTAGGGGACCTAAGCTCCAGGAGCCTCAATGTCCTCATCTGGAAAATAAGACTATTGGATTTGATAGCTTTTGGGGTCTCCTCCAGACCTAAGAGAGGGTCAGAAATGGGAAGGACTGTAGGGATAGCCTCGAGTACTGCTCTCATCATCTAGAAAAGGTCAGATGGGGAGAATGACTCAACCCTGGTCTCTCAGCCTGTGAGTGTCAGAATAATAGGGATTTGATCTAACATTCTCAGACTTCCTGCTCAGGGTTCTTCCCAGAGGGCCGCCTTACCTCTCTTATTCCTGCTTCTATTCTTGCATTCTCAATTGGTCTTTGTACATTTTGCAAAAGAAATTAATTATTTATTATCCATTTAACTTTAAAGACCGGCTAGACCAAATGAGCTTGCTTTACAGCTATTTACATTGGAGTAAATGAACTTCAGCAAATAAAATGCTCACAGCAGCAGGACTGTCGATCCTTTTGGGCCCTTATCCGCGCCCCCTTTTTTTTGGCTTGATGACCTTTATGCTTTTTCTTCGAGCCCGCTGTACTCAGCCTAGAGGATGTCTTCCGGGCTGCTTCTCACTCACTCTTCTTTTTAAAATGAAATTAAAGATGTATTTTTAGCATGTTTTTCCTTAGCGTTATTTTGCAAAGGTTCTTGCCAGGTTTCTGTACGTTCTTATGTAAATTCATCGGCTTCAATTACTCTGTACCATTCCATGGCCCTGATGGCGTTATGTCCTTGTCTCTCCATCTGAGGCTTCCCCTTCCCCCTTCATTCGTTTCTCTTCTCTCATCTTCAGTTTCTCCTGGCCCAGGTCTTTTTAGGCCTTCATTTGTCTTTGCCGTCCCCTCAGCTGTTGTCTTATATCTCTCATCCCCAAAGGATCCTCTCTGCTCCCTGTACCTTCTGCCTCCTTTGCTGCCCTTCCTACTCAGTTCTCAGCCCTGTGCTCCGCATTCTGACCCCCAAGACTCAAGAAAGTCTCCCGTCCCCAAAGTGATCAGTGATTTCTTTCTTTTTTTCCCCAACCCTCACCTTCCATCTTGGAATCAGGACCGTGTATTGGTTCCAAGGCAGAAGAGCGGTGGGGCCTAGCCAATGGAGGTTGTGACTTGCCCAGGGCCACACAGCTAGGGAGTATCTGAGGCCAGATTTGAATCCAGGACCTCCCATCTCTAGGCCTGACTCTCCAAGCACTGAGCCACCTACTGGTCCCTCAGTGATTTCTTAACAACAAAATCTGATGGATGTTAGTTATCCTTGGACTTGACCTCTGCCTTTCATTGGCTTTTGTGACTATCTTCTTCTCTCTTTGTTGGCAGGACCTTTTCCTCTGCTGTCCTCCATGTCCTTCTCTCTGAGCATCATGAATGTTCCCCGTGTTTTGTTCTGAGTTCTCTTCTTTTTCTCTTGGTGATGCCATCTCTCAGCATGGGTTAAGTCATTCTCTATGTCAGCGGTTCCCAAACTTTTTTTCCTTGCGGCCCCCTTTCCAGAAAAAAATATTCCTTAGCCCCCTGGAAATTAATTTTTTAAAAATTTTAATAGCAATGAATAGGAAAGATAAATGCCCCTGTGGCCATCACCGCTCCCTGGATCACTGCAGCACCCACCAGGGGGCGGTGGCGCCCACTTTGGGAATCACTGCTCTATGCAGATGTCTGCAGAGCTTCATTCTGGCCTTCATCTCTCCTGAGATGGTCCTGCCAAGGTCCACCAGGACATCCCAAATCCCATTAAACTCACCAGAGTGTAATCAAGCTATTGCTCCTTCCTTTTCCCGAACGCCCTCATTTCTGTGATGGGATGGGCGCCCTGATTGGGAGGGAGAGAACGAGAATTTATTAAGCTCCTGCTGTATGCCAGATGCCATGCTAAGTGCTTTTCAGATAGACTTGTAACCTCACACCTCAGTCTTCTTCCTTGCTCTTCCTCAGCCCTCTTCTCCATCCAGTATCAAATCTTGGGGTTTCTCCCTCCACAGCATCTCTTGGGCAGTCCCTTCTTTCTGTTCACAGAAGCCTCCCTGGCTTTAGGGTTCAGTTCCATCCCGCTTTGGGGGTAAATGGTCTGATTTGGGCGTCCCAACATTGCTCAAGGTCACTCTGGTACCCAGACAGGAACTTGGGCCTGGGACCCTGGTCTGCAGATGCAGGAAAACCCGAGATTTAGAGCAGGAAGAGACCTCTGGTTCCGCCTCTTTTGCCCAGGAGGAAGATGGGGCCGTGGCGGGTCAAACCTCGTGTTGGAGACACCCAGGTCTGAGGCTTAAAGCTTTGTCTTCCCCTTCCCAATGCAGGCCTCTTGCTTGGCCCTCAGGTTTGGCGTCCTTAGAGGAGTAACTCGAAACCTCCATCCTCCATCACAGATGACAGGCTGTTGGGCAATCCCACTGCGAGGCAAAGATCCAGAGGCCGGAGCTGCCATTTTGATCCCTGCAGATGCTGAAGCGGGTCCAGTCTGTGTCGTTGATTTTCTCTGCAGGGCCAGAGTGAGGACGAGCAGTGCCCTTTGGAAGGGCGCTTCCGAGTGGGCCGGGGAACGACGTACTTCCCGGGGCCGCACTTGTCTAGACCAGGAGAAAGAAACACGCAGCTGGTCGTGTTCTCTGAGTGGGCGACAGCTGGCTGACCAGACCCGGGTTCCGTGTGGATCGCTGATAGGAAGCGGCCTCCGGCTATCGCATTTTCTCTTAGATGGAGGGATTTCTCGGTTGGAGAAACGTCGGAGGCCCAGATCTAAGCGAGTCGCCGATGGGAACCGGCCGCTGTCACGCTCTAAAGTCAGCCAAGCCTGTCGCGTAGCATTGAATACGTTCGCCGACGCAGTAGGAGCTCGGCCTCCCGTCACACCGTGCTGACGTCAGCATCCCCCCGAAGTCCCTGCCCGAAGCTCCCAGGCTAATGAGATTTGGACAGGAGAAAGTGGAGGCAGCCTTAAGGAGGATGGAGGAAGGGCCTTTGTAGGAGATGGAAAGAGGCCGGGGGCCCCCTGAGGGAGAGTGAGGGAGGCAGAGCATGCCAGGCACTGACAGTGCGGCGCCCGTGGGGAGCGGAGCCTGGCCTCGAGTTATACACTTATCCACCTCTGAGTCTTTGGGGGGCGCCCCAATGCTGAAGCATCCCTCTCCTTGTCTCAGTCCCCCATCCCGCCCTTCTGGCCCGCGTCCTCCTGGCCTCCTCTCCTAGCATCCTCCTCTCTGGCCGTTCTTTCAGCATCCCTGCCTGGGGCCGTGAGTGCAGCATCCTTCACGGGGCTCTCAGATGGGCCTTCCTAGGCCATGGCAGCGTCCGGCCTCCTCCTCCCTCTCCGGCCTTCCCTCCATGTACTCAGGACACTGGCCTCTTGGCTCTCCATCTCCTGCCGCCCCCCTGGCGCGCTCTCTCTCCTCAGCCCAAGTCTCAGCTTCCCCAGGAAGCCTCGTTCTCCTTGTGCCGGTCCATCCTCTGTCCACGATCTCCCCTTCATCCTCTCGGTGAATGTCTTCTCCATTCCCTCTTGCGCCTGTTTCCCTGCTTGGGCCTGGGGGGCCCGGGGCCCTGGGGGGGGGTCTGGGGGCCCTGGGGGGGCCGGGGCTGGGCTTGGCCTTTCCCTGAATCCCTCACACTCAACGTTGCCTGGTGGGCCGCCTCTCCTCTCCTCCACCTTCTGGCTTCTCGGCTCCTCTTGGCAGGAGCCTTTGCAGGGGGCCTCTCTGGCTTTCTTCCATCGCTCTGGGCTGTCTAGACCGGTCTACACTGGGTATCCCGTGGTTGTTGGCCTGCTGGCTCGGTGAGGGCACCGAGTACAGTGCCCGGCACCCAACGGGGTGAGCTCAGTCTTGGCTGACTGACATGGAGAGGGCGGGCAAAGATGAGCGCCCCGACTCTCTACGGCAGCGCTCTTCGATGGCCCCCCGGGCCTCCCTCTGCTGAGCCCTCAACCTCCTTCGTGTCACCCCCGGAATCCCCACAAGCCTTTTTCTGGGCATGTTGTCTCCCCCTCAGCCTGTGAGCTGCCCGAGCCGGGGCCCGTGGGGGGCTTTTGGGTATCCCCAGCACTCAGAGCACCCTGATGCCCTGTGAGGAGGGGTCGTGGTGGCACTGTGGTCCGGCTGTTCTAGAAAGCAGCTGGAATGATGCTCAGAAAGGGACCTCCTAAGCCAGAGATGCCTGTGCTGGACGCGGACCCCGAGGAGGCCAGCGCCAGGAGGAAGGAAATCTAGATCTTTGGGGTGATGCTTTTTGGGGTATTTCTCCTGCCTGCGCTTGGCCGACTCCGTCTCCGGGGCCTCGGCGGGCCTGCCTGTCCGCAGTCCCTCCAGCACTGACCCTTCCACGCCGGGCCCCTGGAGGCAGGGCACCCGGCCTGGGCTTTGAATAAAGCCTAGATTTACAGCGCCGAAAACCAAGAGAGAGAGAGAGAGGCCGCTTTGTGCAGTTCCACCCGAACAAACGGCAGATTTTCTTTCTTTCAGTTTTGAAAGGACAGAAATGGCGTTAGTGGGGGCGGCTTTCTGCCTTTGCTAATAGCGTTTCCCCCCTTTTTCAGCTTTCTATAACTACGACGCCAGAGGGACGGATGAACTTTCTCTGCAGATCGGCGACACCGTGCACATCTTGGAGACGTTCGAAGGTAGGCCTGCCCCGGGCTGTCTGCTGGCCACCTCATGGACGGGACGGGGAGGGGAGCTTTGCTTTCCTGGAGACCCATTTTTCTGCCTCGTCAGTGCTATTCCTGCGCGTTCTTTCTCTGGAATAGCGGAGAGGTTGGCTATCATTTAAATAAAATATTCTAAAGAGAAACTCGGCTCTACAAGGGCCTTCTTTTAGCTCATAAATGTTCTTTGGACGCAGTGACGGGCCTTTTAAGCATTCAGCGCGTCTATTGTGGGCGGGTGCCGTGCTGGATTCTTACTCCCCCTCCACTTAGAAAGAGGACCCGCTAGCCTACTTTTCCTTTTGGGGCTTGCTTTGGCTCTGAAGCGGGATGGATCGTGGGGGTTCGGTTTGGCCTGCTAGCGGCACAACTGGGAGCCCCTCAGAGCTCTTCTTCCCTTCCCTCCTCGTTCCTATACGAAGCGGTCCAGGGCCGCCTCGGACCTGGTGCGAGTGGCAGCCGGGCCGGCGCCTTGAGGGAAGCCACGGGGCTTGGAGAGACGCCGGCCCTGCCGTGTCCTGGGCTTTTTGGACAGTCAGTTTGAGTTCTAGACTTTACGAACATCCCTGGGACGGGAAACCTTGCGTTTTGGCTGGCTCTGTAGAAGAGAGAAGTGCTGATGGCCAATGTGGGAGGACGGGATGTGGCTCGGCTTCTCTGCTCCAGTCAGAGAAGGGTTTTAGGGAGGTGTTTTCCCCCTTTGGGGGGATGACAGTGATCATACTGATAGGACTAATAGAGCACTCGTAGAGCACTTTAAGATTGCCAAGCGTTCGGAATGTGTGGAACGTTACACAGAGTGATTCCTCCATGAGTGCAGGTTAGAACCTTCTCTTCAACTATAATCTTAGAGACTTAACACCTCTAGCTTTGAAAAGCTAAGGGACTTAGCCAGGGTCATGCAGCTAAGACTGACACGGCACCTGCCTTTTGGACGGCTGTTTCAGAGCTGGGAGGGACCTTTCAGGCTTCTAGGAAAACCCATAAAAGGATTCCCTTCCATCAAACATCAGACGGGGGCTTAGGCAGCCAGCCTTTCCACAGAAGCCTCCACTGTGGGAGAGCCCCTAACCTTGAAGGGTGTCTGTTTCCCCTTGGGGCCACTCCAGAGAGGCATTAGGAAGTTTTTCCTTATAGCCTGTGATTGCTTAGATAGATGAATGGATAGATGGATGGATGGATGGATGGATGGATGGATGGATGGATGGATGGATGGATGGATGGAAGGAAGGATGGATGGAAGGATGGAAGGTTGGATGGGTAAGTGGATGGATGGGTAGATGGATGGATGGAGAAATGGAGAAATGAATAGACAACTCTAAAGAGATGGATAAGTAGATAAATTGATAGATGGATACCTAGACAAGCAGGTAAATAAATAGATGGATAGAGAGATAGGCAGAGAGGTAGCAAGATGGATTAATAGATGGATGATGGATAGAGCATACTAGAGAGGACATTTATACCAGTTACAAGCTTAATAAACAGAATTGTACTGATAGGTGGAGTGGGAGGGAGGGAGGGAGGGAAGGAAGGAAGCTAGAACCTTGGACCTCTTCTATATGGAAATATCCTGAAGAGCTGCAAGGAATTCAGAAACATCACAGAAAGAAACACCCCCTTCCCTCCATCTTCTCCATTTAATTTTTTAAAAAAACCCTTACATTCTCTCTTAGAAACAGTGCTGAGTATTGGTTCCAAGGCAGAAGAGTTGTAAAGACTAGGCAATAAGGGTTAAGTGACTTGCCCAGGGTCATACTGCCAGGCACCTCATTTATTTCCAACCTTCTTGCAGGAGTTGTGTTTTGTGGAGGCCAAACAAAAACTGGGGGCTCCAGGGCTGCTTGTCAGATGAGCCAAAGATGTTTAGGGGACTCTGGTGCCATCTAAAAAGTGACTGTCAGAAGTCCTTTGATGGGCTCTAGCTCAGGCCCTTGAGCCCAGTTTTAAAGATTCACCTTGTACAAAGAGCACCAGAGCACTGGGCTACCATGTTTCCAGCAAGCTGTGACAGGCCTGCGTGTTCTTCTCCGACACCTCCTGGAAGCCCAGATCTATTAAAATACCGTGTCTTAGTGCCGCTATTTCTGTGTCTGACTCATGCTGTCAGAGTTTCATTGCATTTGTACCTTTTACACTTAAAATAGAGAATCTGTGAAATCTGTTTCCTTCCGTTTGGCCTTGTCTGGAAACAGATGTGAGGCAGGCCCAGCAGAGCTTGGAGGGGCCTCCCGGCCATTTTCAATCTTTACGTTTGGGACAGTTGGAGCCCCTCAGCCGCGTCT
This sequence comes from Gracilinanus agilis, assembly GCF_016433145.1. Classification (NCBI taxonomy): domain Eukaryota; kingdom Metazoa; phylum Chordata; class Mammalia; order Didelphimorphia; family Didelphidae; genus Gracilinanus; species Gracilinanus agilis. The sequence continues at coordinate 722,784,226 of NC_058131.1, forward strand.
GCTCTGAGGTTTCTGGTCACTCCGGACTTGATTAGATTGAGAAAGAGGTTCTCCAACACGGAGCCGAGGCTCCTCTTCACCGTCTGAGGAACGCCATGATGTTTTGACACCGTTTGGAGAGTCAAAGGACCCTTAAAGGAAACAGAGAAACTAACACGACCAGGTCATGGGATCATTTGGTTTTTTTTGTGAGCTGGAGAAGGACCTTTGAGGTCATCTTGACCAAGAGAGACTTGAGAGTTTGCAGGAGCCTCCCTGGGATTCCCTGACCCTCAGGCCAGCCAGCTCTCTCTTTGCTTAACTATGGCACCGTTTTCTTTTACTTTTACAATAACTCTTATGGATATCTTTGGTTCTTACATCACCTCAGTTTCATCCTTCTCCTTTTCAGAGAGCCTCTTTCTTTCCTTCCTTCCTTCCTTCCTTCCTTCCTTCCTTCCTTCCTTCCTTCCTTCCTTCCTTCCTTCCTTCCCTCCCTTAACTTCTGTGTATTGGCTCCTTGGTGGAAGAGTGGTGAGTGGTAAGGGTGGGCAATGGGGGTCAAGTGACTTGCCCAGGGTCACACAGCTGGGAAGTGTCTGAGGCCAGATTTGAACCTAGGACCTCCCGACTCTAGGCCTGGCTCTGAGCTACCCACTGAGCTACCCAGCTGTCCCCCTCTTTTCTTAATAAGATTTTTTTAAAGAGAAAGAATTTGGACATTTATAAATGTTTAATGTTTAAATTTTAAAGATTTAATTTAAACATTTTTAAAGAAAAAAGGGAAGTGGAGAAAATGAGCAAAACGGAGCAATATATACCATCATGATAATAACGGGGCTCTTACTTTAGTCGCTGTTGCTTTTAGCCAGCATAGTGGCAGAGGATAGAGGGTCTGGCCTGGAATCAAGAACTCTTTTTTCTCGGTTTGGACACTTGCTAGCAGTGTGACCTTGGGCAAGTCACTTAACCCTGTTTGCCTCCCTTTTCTCGTTGGTAAAATGACCTGGAGAAGGAAGTGGTAGGGCACGCCCGTGTCTTTGGAGCCGGATACGAAGGGGAACAGCGGAACGAGACCAGCGATGTCCGGTTCCCGGTGGCTTTCCGTCTCCTTCCACGGACGCTTTCAGGTCGAGGACCTTTTGTGTCGGGACGCTGATGTGGAGGCCATCCTGCTCCGGCGCGGCTTTTCTCCTTCCCTACAAGGAGAGACGAGATGAGACGAGACGAGACGAGACGAGACGAGACGGCCTCCTGGTGTGTGTCCCAGGCCGCGCTCCCGAGCCCGCCGGCCTTCTCAGGGGCTGCTGGCCACAGAGGACGTTCCGGCCGAGATCTCCCCATCAAGGCTCGTCGGGCCGATTCGCCTCACGTTCGAAGGTTCCTTTTCCTGCGTTCTTGGCAAGGGAGGGAGCGGCGGCTTCCATGGAAATGATGCAGCCGGAAGGACCCTTCCTTCATTTCGGGACCGGGCTCCACGCCGGGGAGGGGAAACGGGGGCAAAGCAGAAGAGTTCTGGGACCACTCAGGGCGCCTTCCCGCCTCTGGGGGGTAAAAGGGTAGGAAATCTGGGCCGGAGGCTTCATTCGGTTCAGAAAAAGAGTGCTGAGCCGCCCGTGCTTTTCCTGGCTTTGTCCGAGACGGCGGTTATTAGAAGTCTCAGCAGTGGGAGAAGTAGGGAGGCTGCTCGTTATCTCAGCCTGTGGCCTGGGGGACCCAGTGAAGTGCTGTGGAGTCGGAGGGCCTGGGTTCAAATCCCAGATCCGCCATTTGCTGACTCTGTCCTTGTGGGATTCCGTCTCTCCTCCGTCTCCTTCTCTGTAAAATGGGGGCATTGGGCTCTCCGGCCCTTGGTGTCCCTTCCGGCTCTACTTAGGTACATCTGGAGCAGTTCCCTCCCCCTCCAGTGGTCTGCGGGGCTGGGCAACAGGTAGCCTGGGTCCCTTCTAGCTGGAGAAGCAGGAGATCCTCTGCAACAAGGAGGGATTCTGCCCACTCACAACTGCAGCGACTTACCAAAATGAAAGGATTTCAAAAGATGATGATGACTTTCATCTTAGGAAATTAACTCTGATTTTTTCTGCTGTTTGGACCTGGTCCAAGTACCACCTGAAGAGGCCTTCAGGATCTCGACAGTTTTCCGTTTCCAAGCTGGGCAAATGGAGCCGTTTCTACAAGATGCTCAGTTCAGAGAGCAAGAGGGTGTCAGAGTGAGAGCAGCGCTCCCGGGCCTTCTCCGTGTCTCGGGGTCGTTTGGGGAAGCCCGTGAGCTTGTCCAGGGCCATTAGGTAGCTCAGGGGACAGAGGACCTTCTCTGCTGCATGACCCTGCACCAGTCACTTATCCCCCACGGCCTGGCCCGCCCTTCTGCCTTGGCACCAGCACAGAGAACGAAGAGTGAGATGGAAGGGGAGGTCCGAGAACAAAGAATCCTGTTTATAAACACGTGAACTAGCCCACGAGGGGCCTTTCCTTTGTGCTCACGCCACGATGCACAGAGGATGGATTCTCCCTCCTTGGTAGGCCTGAGGAGAAGGAGGAGGAGGAGGAGGAGGAGGAGGAGGACGACGACGACGACGACGATCCCTCTTGCCACTGGCCACCCCCGCATCAGGGCCGACCCCAGCTCTCGGAGGGCCGCACTCGAGGCACTTCTGCCCTTGTTTTACAGCTGAGGAAACGCAGGTTCGGGCAGAGACTGACCGCTGCGATTGGGCCTCTGAGCCTTAGTCTCTGTAAGACCCCTCGGTGGAGCGTCCACCTCGCCGCGCTCGCCATTCCCTGGCCAGCTGTTTGATGTCGCAGCAGTGACCGTTAGGAAGGCCTCCCCTGTGCCAGGCTCTGGGCTCAGCCCGAGGCCCAGCATCTCCCCAGAACAGGCCCATCCAGTGGACTTTCCGCAGTGGGGAGCGGCCGGAGCCCTCCGTCCTTCTGTCCACCCGGAACTCTCCGCCCGACGGCCCGGTTCCTGAGCCCTGACGAGGACGAGCCAGACGAGCTCGAGATGGGACGTCGGGGCGCACCTCCTCCAGGGTCCGGTGTCCGGAGTGGCCGCAGGAGCAGGCAGAGCCCGACAGCGCGAGGCTTCCCTTGAAGCGGCCTCTCCAGCGCCTTCTCCTCCTCCTTCGTCCCGTTCGGCATTTCCGGTAGAAACCTCGCCGACGCTTCGTCCGTGCTTGCTCGTCTGCTCTGTGGGAGACCCTCTGGGAAGCGGCTCTCTCCTGGCTGGATGGCGTCTCCCTCCGGGTTCGAGAAGGCCCCTTCCAGGACCGGGTTCTGTTATCGATGAGCCGAGACCCCCCGGACGGGGTCCGGAGTCCCCTGGCCGCACCTCGTGCCCTCGCTCTGCGGCCACCCAGCTCTGCTCTTCTCACGCGCCTGCTCTTCCGTGCTCAGGAACGGGGAAGTTGGGGACGCAGCGCTGACCTCGGCCGCTCTCGGCCCTCCCCGTCACCCCTCGTCAGCCCCGGATTCTGCCCCAGCAGGAAACGGGCCGCTTCCTTGTCTGTGAACGTCTCCTGGCTTTGGGGGATCCCCAGGCCCTTCCCCCAACCTCGCCGGCCATCCGTTCGGTGATCCACGCTAGAAGTGTGTCCTGCGGACCTGGACCTCCTGCGGGGTCCTGTTGGGGCCCCTGAGGCTAACCGTGTGTCCGTAAGGCGTGGAGAGGAGGGAGAGTCGACTGCCCGGCCCCTGGGAAGTTTGTCGAAAACCTCCCGTGGCTTTCCGTAGAAACGGGCCCGTGGCACCTCCCAGAATGCCGTTCTTCTGTTTTTGGAGGGTCCTTTTTACGGTCCCTTCTGGCGTCTACCCGGAGCCCACCAGACGCTTCGGAGTGCTCTGGAGTCTGCTTGATGGATCCCGTTCAGCAAAGCCTTTTCTTTCCAAACCTTCCCTTCGCTCTTAGAAGAAACACTGTAGATGGGTTCGGAGGCGGAGGAGCGGGAGGGACCTGCCCTGGGTAAGACACTTAGAAAGGGTTCGAGGTCACATTTGAACCCAGGACTTCCCGTCCCCAGGCTTGGCTCTTGGCCCACGGAGCCACCTCTCCGCCCCCTCTGTCGTGCTTTAGGTCTCGGGGTCCCTGCCATTTCTTCTCCATTAGGAGCAGTTCCTGCTTGGGGAGAGGGGCATGAAGTGTCAGAGGCGTAAAAGGGACTCCAAGGGAGAGCACAGGCACAGGCACAGCGCAGAGACGTTCTTTACGGAAAAGGGATGCCGTTTCTGGCCGAGGAAGTCGCGTGGTCAGCGCCTTCCGTTGTGCCGAGGCCTCGTCCCAAGCGCTTCCCTCTTTCCTCTTTCTCCGGACGCACGTGCGGGCGTCCTTGTTGTTGGCCTCCGGCAAAGGAGAGGCAAGGACGCTTCGAGTGTGGGTGAACCCATTCGTCTATCTGTGTGGCCGGAGCGAGGCGGGGGGCTCCTGTCTTGCCCTGTACCCCCAGGGCTTAGCCCAGGGCCTGGCACGTGGTGGCACGCGATAGGTGCCTCCTGGCGTCTTTGCCAGCGCAGCGCCCTTTCTCTGCAGCCCGAAGATGCCAGGAGAATACCGTCGATCCCTTTTACTGACGTTTTTTCTCTTTCTTTAGGCTGGTACAGAGGATACACTTTAAGAAAGAAATCTAAAAAGGTAAGTTGTCTCGATTTCCCTTGTTTTAAAGCGGGTCCCTTTTCGAGTCGAACTGGGCAAGAGCAGGGCGCTCTTCAGAGACCTTTGGGCTCCGTCCTGGCCGCTCTGACACAGGACAGCGATGGCCGGAGGGTGGCCGCATTCTGTAGTGGCGATTGGCCTCCCAGGGGCCCGGGGGCACGGCTGACCTGTCGCGGTGGGCCGCAGCCGGCCTTTCCCAATGGCGCTGGGCGTCCTGCAGCAAAGAGCGGCCCGATGGATCTCCCTGCCGAGGGGAGCAGGAGACAACCCAACGCTTGGCTTTTGGGTTCTTCCTTCGTTTCCCCTCTGCTGCTTCTCCCCGAGTTTTGGGGGGGATGATAACAGCAGCTGGCATTTATGCCCTGTTTGCTTTGTGCCAGGCACTGGCTACCTTGTGTTTTTAAGCCCTTCCCCCTCCAGTACTGTGTACTGGTTCCAAGGCAGAGGAAGGGTCAAGGCTAGGCAATGGGGGTGAAGTGAATTCCGCCCAGGGAGGGTCTGAGGTCAGACTTGAACCCGGGCCCTCCAGAATCCAGGCCCGGCCCTCTATCCACTGAGCCATCCAGCGGCCCCTCTCAGCTCTTTTGTTGGGTCCCAGACACCATTTTTCTGCTAGACTCGGTGCCCCTTGGCTCACGGCCGGCCAGCATCGGAGGCATCGAGTACGATTGTCCAGGCCTGGCCCTGCTGCCTCCCCCGGGTCCCCTCTTCTTCACGTCACCCCACCCCTGGCTGTGGGAACCAGAATCGGGTCTTCTCCCTGTAGATGGAAAGACGGACTCGTTTGTGGGTTTCTCATTTGGGCTCCTCAACTTTTGTTCTCGTTCTGCTCCAGCTGGCCCGGCTGGCCAGTGGTGGCTGCCTCCCTGCGGCCGAGGTGCTCTGGGCAGCCCTTCCTTCTCTGTCCACTGAGGGGAAATGGCCTTCTGCAGTCTGACTCCGGGAGCCCTTTGGCTCTCCCTGCCGCAGCCTTGGGAGCCCCTCTGAGCCTCGCGCCTGCCTCCGCCTCGCTGAAGGAGGGCGCCCTCGGGAGCGGGCAGCTGCCCCCCAGAGGGCCCAGCCGCTTCTCGGCCCTTTCCCAGCCCCGAATCTCTCCCTCGATGAGTCGTGCGAGCTCGGCAGTGCCGGCGTTCTTCCCCCCTTTAGAGCTAGCGAGCAGAGGGGCAGGCAGGCTGGCACGCCGGGCCCTCGGCATCTTGTTCCCTGGCCCTCCTGGCCGTCCGTGGCGTGGATCGTGCCCTTGGGAAGCGGAGGCCTCCGGGGAGCCTCTTCTGGGCGCTCCCTCGGCCGCGCAGGCCCCAGACCTCCCATCGCCCTTGGGGCAGCTCTGTGATGTCAGCCTCTTTGTCTGGGCGATGGGCAGCTCTTTGGGATCCAGGGGGAGGGTCCAGGGGAGAGGCGATGGGGCCTGGGGCGGGGGCTGGAGAGGGTGCAGAAGGAGAGCCCACGAGAGGAGGCGACTCTTAGCAAGAGAAGGACGATGGGCTGCTGCTGAGTCAGTTCCACTTAGAAACGTTGACCCCGTGGGGTGTGCTGGCCGGACACTGAGGTGGATAAGGCCGCCCGCTGCAGCCTCTGGAAATCTGGGCCCCGGGCTGAGAGGTGTGTTGCCTCTGGATAGGGAAGGGCTGGGTGGAACCTTCAAGGCCCATCCCGCCTTTACAGCTGAGCAAACTGAGGCTGAGAAAGGAGGAGGGAGCCCCTGGCACTGCCTGCGCTTGCCCAGGCTGCCTTGGCCTGGGAAGGGATCCCCGGGCAGAGCTTTTCTGAAGGGGAGCCACGTCCTGGTTCCTGTTCTTGAGAACTGGTCTGACCAGTCCGGCCTTCCGCCAGGCCTCATTCTGTGGGATTCGCTTGGCCCCTTCTGAAAGGAAGTCGGGCTTTAATTCATTCCGTGTCTCCGGGGCAGCGATTCTAAGCATGGAGAAGCCGCTCTTTTCCCACGCACAGCCCCGGGGAGCGGCGACATCTTCCTCGTCTCCGGCCTCCGGACTTTGTCTTTTTCTATTTTCGCTGGTGCTCGGCTGGAGGAGAACCTGCCGCGGATTCCTCCCTGGCCCCGAAAGTTGTTTTTAAGGCAGAAGTTGGCCACAACCCGCTGCTGACTGGTTGTGTGCTTTTGTCCCCTTGTCAGATAGGTCGCCCCGAAGCCTTTTCATTTAAGGCCTCAGTGACCCCGTTATAGCTGGTGAAATCTTTTCTTTTTTATTTGTTAGAAAAATGTTTAATTAACTTTATTTTAAAATATTTTATGGATCCCTTTTTTAACCTCACCTTTGTAGTCCCACATACGTGTGTCTTCCCGCCTAGCCCTTGTGGGGAAATGAAAAAGGAGAAAAAAAGTCTGCATTTCAATGAAAATCATTCTTTACAGTTTTATTCCTTTTTGGGCGTGGATGGGTTCAGATTCCTTTCCCAGCTTTCAATTTTAAGTGTTTCTTTCCCTTTAGTTATGTTTTTTTTTTTTTAAACCCTTGTACTTCTGTGTATTGGCCCCTTGGTGGAAGAGTGGTAAGGGTGGGCAATGGGGGTCAAGTGACTTGCCCAGGATCACACAGCTGGGAAGTGTCTGAGGCCTGATTTGAACCCAGGACCTCCCGTCTCTAGGCCTGGCTCTCCATCCACTGAGCTACCCAGCTGCCCCAGTCATATCTTCTCTGACGAACCTCGGACCTTGGGATTGGGGGGCCCCGGCTTGAGGTCTTTCCTCGGACGCTTCCTTAGCTTTGGGATGTTGGGCGAGTTCTTTAGCCTCCGTGAGCCTCAGTTTTCTCTTTTGTAAAACGGGGATCCGAATAGCACCCATCTCGTGGGAGTCTGAGGAGAATCCGATGGGATCATGTACAGAAAATGCCAGCAAACCGCCAGGCGCAGTGACCGTCGTGGCCATGTTTGTCTGGCGGGTCGTGCGGCAGCCTCTGAGCTTCCAACTTGCCCATCTGACATGCGTGTTTTGTCTGAACATTCATTTTCTTCTTCTCTCTCTCCAAGGGCATATTTCCTGCTTCATATATTCACCTTAAGGAGGCGATAGTAGAAGGAAAAGGGTGAGTCCCGTTTTGGAATCTAAACACAATTATTCTACTTCACTGGGCTGCAAAGGGCTCTCTCTGGCCCTCGATAGCGGACGGAGGGCACGAGGGAAGGGCAGCTCACGGCCATGCCCGAGTCATGGCACCAGACGGCCTGTTCAGAGAGGACAGTCTCCCCCTCTGTAGCTCTTCCTCAGAGTGGGGTCCCGTCTGCCCGGGAAGATCCCTGCTTGGGGCGCCCCCACCCCAGCTGTGCCTCCCCGCCCCCCATTCCTGTCCTGAGCCCCTTGGCCGAGGGCGCTTCTCATCCATCCGCCACACCGGCCCCGTTCGGGTCGGAACCACACTTGGGACACAACCGGTCTGTGAAGTCCACGTTCCGCCTGGTGGTGCCGGACGCTTCCTGCAGGTCAGAACGCTGATGGGTCACGGAGCCACCGGGCAGGGGCGTCTCCGTCATCACCGAAAGGGCAGCATTAAAGCGTTTTCCCGTTTTAGCTCAGCTGCACCTTCACACTCCGTTAAATATGTAAATTGTAAAATTACTAATCATATGATTACCGCATAATGACATTTCTGTGGCTGATTACAAAATTGCCTCTCCGAGCTGGGTGCCGGAACGTCCAGAACGGCCGAGCCGGGCGTCTCGGCTGCCTGACGCCTAATTAGGAAGAAGAGGATCCTTTAGAGGCAGGAAGTGGCGGTGACCTGCCGGGCCTTTTTAGGCAGGGAAACGCTGCTTTGGAGGCAGAGTTTAAAGGTGAGGAGCTTCCACGGGGAGGCCTGCTGCCCGGAGCACCGCAGAAGCGTCGAGTCCATCCGCCGAGCCGCCCTCCCACGTGGCCCCAGAAGAGAGACCATCAGCGAGAGACCCAGCGAACCCGCTTGTGTGGGACTCTTAATAATGGGGGGATGGAGACGGCGCCCTGGGGAGGCTGCCCTCTGGTCTCCCGTCCTGGCTCTCCCTGCCTGCTGCCACTGCTGCCTGCTGAGCGCCCCGACGGCCCCTCCCGGTGCCCCAACAGCCCCTTCCAATGCCCCAACGGCCCCTCCCGGTGCCCCGACGGCCCCTCCCGGTGCCCTGAATACCTCTTACCTGCGGTTCTCTGACAGAATTTACCCAGTGCCCCGATAGCCTTTCCCCAGCGCCTTGGAAGCCCCTTCCCAGGGCCCCGGCAGCGCTCTGTCCTTCTTCGGTCATTCAGCTAGAAGAGCCCATTCCGTTAGGTCTAGAGCTCGACGCTCTTTTAAGGTCCCGCAAGTTGCACGTGGCAGAGCTGGGGTTTGAACTGAGGTCTCCCGGCTTCACGTCTAGCCTTTTCTCCATTCCTCTCCCTACCCGGTGCCCACGGCCAGACAGACAGACTTCTCTATCCCAAACCGTTCTTCCTCTCTTTTGGGCCTTTCCCACCATGTGCACATCCTGAATCCCTTCCCACCATCTCTTACGGAGTCGTCCTCCTCCTCCCATCCCGGGACTCAGTTCTCGCTGTGTCAGATTTACCTTCTCCATCCCCAAAGCCCGTTTTAGGCCGTGGAGCGGCCGCCATCTTGGTGCTCATCCCTTGACATCGGCACCATTTCTCTGCATCGTGATCTCCCTCACCTGCTTTGTCTCCAGGTCCTCCCCGTTGATGCTCTCGTCCCCTCCTGTCTGAAGCGCTCTTGGAACCTCGCGCTCTCCCCACCGTTTCCCTTCCTAATCCAGGCCTTTGATCTCATCCTTCCTCTGCTTAGGAAGCTTGAGTGACTCTCACGGCACTCCAGCTGGATCAAGCTCCAGGCCAGTTTGGAGAAGACTCTGGTGCTTGTAGGAACACCTGCTTGGCCTTGGCCGGCAGAGCCTTCAGGAACTTTGGAATAGTAGAGGAGGGGCCTCTCAGGAGGCCGGGCTGGGGTCTGCTCCAGTGGCTGGAAGCTGCTTGACTCGGGTGCTGTTGACTACCTCTTGGATGTTACTGCCTGCATTGCTGGCCTTGAAGGAGGGAGGGTGGGGAGCACTAGAAGAAGAGTCTGGAAGACGCCTTACCTCTGACCCTGTGCAAATCACCGAAACGTTGGGGCTTTTCGTTTCTCATGTGGGAGATGTAAAGGGTGGGGGGAAAGTTATGGTTGGGCTGAATATTCAAAGGAAGTAAATATATATCCAAATGATTTTTTAGCAATTTATTTATAAAATAGAGGGAAAGAGTGAAAGTAGAGAAATGAGAAGAGGCAGAGTAAGAGCTGTGGCTTAATGAGCTAGACTATGTGTTCAAGTCCTGGCTTTACTCCAGCAGGGCTCCGGAGGCCCCAGCCAGAGAGCCTAAAGGTCAGTTAACAAGGGTTTTAGCCACGAGGCCTCCTTTCCATCAAGGGGCCCTCCGGAGGCTAGACCCTCCAGGGAGCTAAGGAAGGGAGTCAGCCTTTTTTCACTCACCCACGTGTAGTTAGTTCTAAGGAGAAATAGAAAGCAGTCCAAGGTCCTCCGCCAGAGCTCCTCCAGGTCCAGTTCAAGGCCGAAGAGAGCTTTCCAGGAAGTTCTTGTAATTTATCCAGACCATTCCTTTCATCACTTCCTGTGCCTTCCTCCCATTTCACATGTACCAATTACAACAAAGGCTTTGCTTAGGACTGCCCAGGGGGCAGTCAGTCGATTCTGATTCGTCACCTACTCTTGCACACGTGGGTCACAGACCTCCCCCATTTGAGAATTCTGTGGAGTGTTTACACTTTTGGTGATTAAAAATAGGCAGGGTAGGATCAATCCCATCTTCACAGAGACGAGACGGGAATCGATAACTTGTAAGGGCCTCCGATCATCTGTGTATGTGTGATGTGGATGCCACGATCCAGTGTGGTAGCAGTAGCTAATATTTATATGGTGGCCTTCCACTGACTTCATTTTGGGATGCCAAGGCCTAGACCGAGAGTGGACAAGACACAAGTTGTCGCTGTTCTGATGTCCAAATGATGTTTGCTTATTCTCACTTACGTTGTTACGTTTTCAGGCAACACGAAACGGTCATCCCTAGTGAGCTCCCTCTGATCCAAGAAGTGACTACCACCCTGAGGGAATGGTCGATAATATGGCAGCAGCTTTATGTTGTAAGTCAAACTCTTCTCATAGTTCTAGATGTAGTGGATGGACCATTTTGGCCCAAGAGATACTTAGAACCACACTCACAGAAAAGGACCATTTTGCTTAGAAAGGCTAATGCCTGCCGTAGGGCCAGAATGGCTCCAAATTCGGTGGGTAGTTTTTTACCCACCTCAAAATAAACTGCTCCCTGCATGCGTGTGCACCTTTTATTTTTTGTTAGTAATTGATAACAGATCCCTCAGATTCTTTAAAGGAAATTCTCTCCCTCGACGAGTCTGTAGTTGTCTTCATTCAAATCTTCGAGGCTCTGTTTGTGATAAGGTTGTGCTTTGTTTCCTGTTCATAACTATGGGAAAGTCAGCACATCCCATGAACAGTGTTGAGATGAGATGCTTGAAGAGCTTCTAGGAGACTGGGAAAAGATTAGAGGCAGAAGAGAAACCCGATGCATCCTAGCGTTTTCTAGACACACCGGTGAGGGGATGTCCATCAGTTAGGGAATGTCTGAACAAATTGGAGTGTACGATGCTGATGGAATATTACTGGGCTGTAAGAAATGGTAATGATTTCAGAAAAAGCTGGAAAGACCTGCATGAACGGATGCAAAGTGAAGTAAGCAGAACCAGTAAAACACTGTCCACAGTAATAGCAATAGTGTAGATTGAGAACTGTGGACAGATCTGAGGGACTTAGGACAAAGGATGCTCTCCACCTCCAGAGAAAGATCTGTGGGAGCTGCAGTGCAGATCGAAGCAGACTGTTTTCCACTCTTGTTTATTTGTGTCCCTATTTTGGGGTTTCAGTTTCATAGGAGTATTCTCTTATAACAATGACCAATACAGAAGTGTGTTTTGCATGATAATACATGCATCACCCAGATCAAATGGTTTATCATCTCCAGGGAAAGGATAGGGGGAAGGGAGACAATTTGGACCATATAATTTTGGAAAGTTATGTGGAAAATTGTTATTACATGTCACTGGGAAAATAAAATATCTTAAGAAACAAAAGACTGAAACCCACAATCCTAGAGATGGGAAATGGATCCTGATGACATGATCTGATGGAAGTTGAGATTGTTTGAGAAAAAGTGAGTTGGGACTGGGAGAAAGACTGAGAAGCCCAGTTGGAGGGGACCCCAGGGTCCATTGAACTAGTCTGACTTGTACCCAAGCAGGAAAAAAAAAAAAAAACGAGTCATCATTCAGTCTGTGTTTGCAGATTTCTAGAGAAGAGGCTCTTGCCCATCCCACCATTTGTTGGGAAATGTTTTTTGACGTCAAATCAAATGTAGCTTTGTTGGGGGTTGGGCCCCTTTAGTTTTTGGCTTTATATCCTCAGCACTTGGCATGGTGACCCCACAGAGTAGCCATTTTGTTGGACTCATGCTCATTCCCCTTCATGAAATGCCCCAGTTAAGAACCTTTTGGGGTCTCCATGAGGAGTGGGGAGCATGGAGGTGGAGGCAGTCTACTTCCCAGCCAGCTTCTTGGCTTATCGGTGGATCCCGTAGGATGTTGGATGGATGTTTGGGACGGGATGCTTATACTAGGATTCAGGTTTTCTTTTTCTTTTTTCAGCTCTGTCTAGGGACTCTCTGAGTTGAATTCTCCACTACTTCTTGCTCAAAATAACAGTAAATTGTTTGCCAAACCACAACCCAGGACGATACTAAGAATAGCTGACCACCATCCACTTGCCCTTTTTTTAAAGTTTTAATTGCAAGGCTCACTCCATTCTCCATGCTTCTTTTTCACCCCAACAGCTAGATAACAGGGAAATGTTCCGGAGTGTCCGGCACATGATCTATGATCTCATCGAATGGCGGTCCCAGATTCTTTCGGGAACTTTACCTCAGGATGAACTGAAGGAGCTAAAAAAGAAGGTCACTGCGAAGATTGATTATGGAAACAGGTTTGTTGGGGCTGTGCACGCTTTAGTTGTGGCTTTTCTGTTCTACCTTAACCTGAAATCTTGAGCAGGCAGAGCCCCCAAACTCCATATATGTAAATAACAATTTTGCTTTCTAAAACAGTGAGTTCTCACAGTTCAGGGTCGAAACTTAAGAGAACTCTCTCCAGAGCCCTTGAAGTCTGGCCTGAATGTCTTATGTGGGGAGCCTTAGACCTCCCTCCTCCTTCCTTGTTCATCTTGCCTCCTCTTGGACACGTCCCGGGGACCCCTCTGCTAGAGCCCTGAGTTGTGACAGAGAAATACAGTTGAGTAAAACCAGCCCACACATTCTGTCTCCCTGAACCTGGAGGCTGTCCCCTTAGGCTGCCCCGGGTGGTCACGGGGTCACTGCATCGGTCAGAGTTCTGAAGTCCTTCGTTGTTCCTTTCTTCTTTGTGGTTGTGCTGGTTAGCTTATGGAGTGATGTTCTAGTATTCCTGGACCCCGATGGCCCCCAGGAGGCAGCCTGAGGTAGGGGGCAGGTGCCGAAGTTGGAGTCCAGAGACCTTGTTTCAGCAACAAGTGGTTCTGCTACCTGTGTGGGCCACTCTTGGAGCTTCCTTGGGCCTCAGTTTCCTCATCTGTAAAATGAGGGGGTTGGACTAGAGGAGGCCTCTTCTGGCTTCAGAGAGGGGCCCCTAGGATGATGTAGTGGCTGTAAAAGCGAAAATGATCTCGGCCTATGTTAAAAGGGATAGAGCTTCCATGGATGGGGAGGCAATGATCCCCTTGTGCTAGCCCCTTCTTGGAGTCCATCTGGACTCTTGGGTTCAGTTCTGAAGTCTGTGGTTTTCTTTCTTTTTTTTTTTTAATTTAAAAAAAATTTGAATATTTTCCTATAGTTACATGTTTTGTGTTCTTTCCCTCTCCCCCAAGCCCCCCACCCCTCCTCTGTAGTTGATGCACAATTCCACTGGGTTTTACATGTATCATTGATTAAGACCTAATTCCATATTATTGCTAGTTCGACTAGAGTTTAGTGTCTACATCCCCAATAATATTCCCATCAGCCCATGTGTTCAAGCAGTTGCTTTTCTTCTGTGTTTTTGCTTCCACAGTTCTTCTTGAGTGTGGCTAGTTTTCTTTCTCACAAGTCCCTCAGCCTTGCTCTGGATCCTTGCATTGCTGCTAGCAGAGAAGTCCATTATGTTCGATTGGACGACAATGTATCAGTCTCTGTGTACAACGTTCTTCTGGCTCTGCTCCTTTCACTCTGCATCAGTTCCTGGAGGTCTTTCCAGTTCACATGGAATTCCTCCAGTTCTTTATTCTTTTGAGTACAATAGTATTCCATCACCAACAGATAACACAATTTGTTCAGCCATTCCCCAATCAAAGGACATTGACTTGTCCAGGGTCACCCAGCTGGGATTCTCATCTCCAGGCCTGGCCACCTTACTGCCCCCAACTATCATGTTCTAAGTGTGGCTCCTGCGCCTCAGTGTCTGGCCCAGAGCGGGACTGAGGTCACTCTGGAGAACAAAGGGGCAGCCAGATGCCCCAGACCCAGAATCAGAGACTTCCTAGCTGTGTGACCCTGGACAAGTCACTTAACTCATTTGTTAGTCCTTGTCCCTCTGTCCTAGTGTTGCTGCAGAGACAGAAAGGAAGGTTTTCTTTTGAAAAATATTACATAATTAATTAATTTAGAATATTTTTCCATGGTTACATGATTCATGTTCTTTACCTCCCCTCCTCCCATCCCTCTCCCATAGCCAACACGCAGTTCCACTGGGTTTTACATGTGTCATTGATCCAGACCTGTTTCTATATTATTAATATTTGCACTGGGGTGATTGCTTAGAGTCTACATCCCCAATCACATCCCCATCGAATCATGTGATCAGGCAGTTGTTTTTCTTCTGTGTTTCTGCTCCCACAGTTCTTTCTCTGGTTGTGGATAGCTTCTTCCTCATAAGTCCCTCAGAATTGTCCTGGATCATCGTATTGCTACTAGTAGCAAAGTCAGTTACATTTGATTGTGCTACAATGTATCCATCTCTGTGTACAGTGTTCTCCTGGTTCTGCTCCTTTCACTCAGTGTCAATTCCTGCAGGTCTTTCCAGTTCACGTGGAATTCCTCCAATTCATCATTCCTTTTAGCACAATAGTATTCCATCCCCATCAGATGCCATAATGTGTTCAGCCATTCCCCAATTGAAGGGCATTTTCCAATTTTTTGCCACCACAAAGAACACACCTATAAATATTTTTGTATAAGTCTTTTTCCCTGTGATCTCTTTGGGGTATAAACCCAGCAGCGGTATGGCTGGGAAAGGAAGTTTTTCTAAAAGGGCTCTAAGCTAGTTCTTCAGGGAATCCTGTAGTTGAACTGGAAGATGAATCTCAGACCTCTGTTATCCTTGGGAATAGAATCCAGAATCCCAGACCTAGACAGCCATGGAGGCTAACCCCATTATAGAGAAGGGGAAATTGAGGCCTTGGAGGTTTAAACAACCAGGTGGTAAACAACAGAAGTAAGATTTGAACTCAGGTCCTGTAACTCAGGAGCCACCCTCTGCATTGGATCCCCTGGAATCCCATCCATCCAAGGAAGGGGTGGTTGGCCACGTCCCCCAGATGTGAGCCTGCCGAGCTCCCAGTTTTCATAACGTGGGGCTTCATGGGTGTTGGGAGGTTATGTCAGGTGGTGGTAAGAGCAATGAGCAGGCAGAAATAAGGGGACTTAGCCAGGGTCACGTGGACAGAAGGTGTCAGAGACTCCCTGAAAGGCTCTATAGGCCGGCTGTTTCATTGATGGTGTTTTTCTTTCTGGTGGCTGCCTTGTGCTGGTGGGTGAAGGCCTTGCCACTCATCGCCTCACCAGCTCCAGAGAAGCCTTTATTCTCCCAAAGCAGAGCACTGAACCCAAACCTGTGGTGCCATCCCCAGGCCCTGCCTCTGTACACGAGGAAAACAGTTTTCTTCTTCTTTATAATATTCTTTATAATGACTGAAATTGAGTCTGCTGGATCTGACATGCTTCTTTACAGGTGGAACATTTCCTGAAATAGGAGGAGGAGGCACCTGGGTGGCTCAGTGCCTAGAGAGCTAGGCCTAGAGGGGCTGGGCTCAACTGTGGCCTCAGATGCTTCCCAGCGGGGTGACCCTGGGCAAGTCACTCTCCCCTCCACGGCCCAGCCCGGCCGCTCTTCTGCCTCATACTGATTCTGAGATGAAAGGAAACGGTTTAAAAAAATGGTAGCAACGTTGATGTTGGGCCTCTTAAAAACCGAGTTAGTGAAAATCAATTCAAAGAAACAAGTTCTGCATCTGTGGCACCGAGCCGACTTCCTGGTGATGCCTCGAGTTCCACGGCTGGTTCCAGAACAGAAGCTGACTGAGCCACCCTTCAGGTTTTATC
This sequence comes from Gracilinanus agilis, assembly GCF_016433145.1. Taxonomy (NCBI): domain Eukaryota; kingdom Metazoa; phylum Chordata; class Mammalia; order Didelphimorphia; family Didelphidae; genus Gracilinanus; species Gracilinanus agilis. The sequence continues at coordinate 722,800,284 of NC_058131.1, forward strand.
CATGAATTCTTCTCCTTCTAGAGTTCTCGATTTGGACCTGGTGGTCCGTGATGAAGACGGAAACATCTTAGACCCAGAACAGACGAGCACCATCAGCCTCTTCCGAGCTCACGAAATCGCCTCCAAGCAGGTGGAAGAACGATTGAGAGAAGAGAAGGTGAGTGAGCGCCCCGGCCCCTTTTAGCCTCCTTAGGAAGCGGCTGCTTCCTCTGGGCCTGGACCAGGGCCCGGGTATCTCCCAAGGAGCCCCCGGGTGCTTCACACTCTTGTCATTTATGGGATTTTAAGTGGGTGAGAGAAAAACCATCATGGAGAGGGAATCTGGATGGAAAGTTGAGCCAGAAGTGGGAATGGAAGTGGGGGGCTCTGGGCCTGTGGGTCACTGCTGGATTGGGAGATCAGGAAGCTTGGAGAAACAGGGAGGGGAATGAGGGATGGCCTTGGAGTCTGGAGTGCCTGGCCCCAAACACAGACAAGCTGGAGGACCACCGACCTTCCCCAAGAGGCCTCTGAGGCGCTGAGCTGCCCTTGAGTTGGTCATCTGTGGCAGCCGTGCAGGGATTGTCCGCACTAGAGGTTCCCCGCCCTCCCCATGAACAAAAAGGAGGCTGCTGTGAGAATCATTCTGCTTGTGCTTCTTCATATGCCCCATGAAACAACACCTTATCACGGCTTTAGCTGTAGCAGCCTCGCCGGTCCTTGAGTCCGGCTCCCTCGTTCCACAGAGTGGAGCGAGGCCCGACTTAGTGACCTGCCCAACTCTGCACCTTAATGAGTGTCTGAGGCCGGGTTTGAACCCTGGTCTTCAGGACTAGGCCCAGAGCTCCGTCCACAGCGCCTTCTCGTACCTCATACCCACGTGGTAGCCTTTGGAGAAGTGTTTGTTGAATCCACGCGTAGCCCGTTGTGGGATTTGTGTCCTTCAGAAGCGCTATTTGGCCTAAATCCCGAGGTTGGGCCTTTTTGTCCCGGATGTGAATCTGGGAGCTTGCGGGTGGGCCGCTCGTCTCACTCTCTTCGGTCCTCTCCGCAGTCTCAAAGGCAGAACATTGACATTAACCGGCAGGCCAAGTTTGCTGCTACGCCCTCCTTTGCTTTACTGGTCAATTTGAAGAACGTCGTTTGCAAGATCGGAGAAGACGCCGAAGTGCTCATGTCTCTCTACGACCCCGTGGAATCCAAGTTCATCAGGTGGGTGACCAGCTCTGGCTGCCATCTTGGATGTGCCCCGGGGCTGGGGGAGACCCTGGGAAAATGCATGTACTGGGAAACGTTAAGGAAGATGCGGACGCCAGTCCAGATAGTCCTATTGCATTGCCATGAGGGCTCCATGAGGGCCCTGCACTCTCCTAGTCTGAGGGCCCTGCATGCACCATCCTTATCCTCTGGGGCTGAAGGGGGAGAACGTCCTGCTTCTAGAAGGAGATTATTTTTAGGCTGGGCATACGCTTAAAGAAGCTTAAAGCTGTCTCTTGGGGAAGGCTGGCTGTATAGTGAATAGCACGTCACCCTTGGAATCAAGGGAAAACTGGATTCACATCCCAACTCGACTCCTTACTGGCTGTGTGACCATAAGACTTATCCCTTTGGGCCTCCATGTTTTCCTCTGCAATAATGGGTATGTTCCCAAAGGGCTGTTATCAGGAAGGCATTTGAGAATGCCAGAATGCTGTTGGGGCAATTGGGTGACACAACAGATAATTTGCCAGGCTTGGAGTCAGGGAGACCTGAGTTCCAAGTGTGGCCTTAGATACTTACTAGCTGCATGACCCGGGGCAGGTCGCTCTGCCTTGTTTACCCAAGTTTTCTCATCTATAAAACTAGCTGGAGAAGGAAATGACAGATGACTCCAGTATCTTTGCCAACAAAACCCAAATGGGGTCATGAAGAGTTAGATGCCACTGAAAAACGACTAAACAAAGCACTGTTTCATCATTCATAGGGTTATAGGCTTAGAGGTGGAAGGGACGTCAGAGGCCCTCAAGGCCCATCGCCTCATTTTACAGATGAGGAGACTGAGGCTTGGAGAAATTAATTGATTTGCCTAGGTCACACAGCCAGCATGTGTCTGAGGCAGGATTTGGACTCAAGTCTCTGTGACTCTACCACTGCGTCCAGAGTGCCCTATTGGTGCTCTCCCAGGCTTTTCCAAAAGTCCTTTTGTTCTCTTTGAACTTTGCATTTTGAAAACTTGCATTACAAGTTTGTCTGCAGTCCAGCAAACTTAAAATCCCTACTAGGCAAAGCAGATGCTCTTTCCCATCTCAGTCTTGCCTTTAGCTCTTCTATTGTTCTTTTGCATTCCATGTTTGGCCAACTTGCTCTGATGGATAAAATGATGGCTTTGGGGCCTCTCTGGTAATGAACAAGGTGATGGGCAGGACATGAACCTCAACCCATTCCCCTGGGATTTTGATTTAGGACAGTGGTGGTGATGGATGATGGTGATGATGGTGATGATGATGATGGTGATGATGATAATGGTGGTGATGGTGATGATGATGATGATGGTGGTGATGATGATGATGATGGTGGTGATGGTGATGGTTATGATGATGATGGTGATGATAATGGTGATAGTGATGATGGTGAGGATGATAATGGTTATGGTAATGATGATATGATGATGATAGTGATGATGATGATGGTTATAATGATGATGTCATGGTGATGATGGTGATGATGATGATGGCAATGATGATGGTTATGATAATGATGATGTGATGAAAGTGATGGTGGTAATGATGATGGTGATGATAACGATGATGATGATATGATGATGATGGTGGTGATGGTGATGGTGATAATGATGATTATGATGATGATGGTTATGTAATGATGATGTGATGAAAATGATGTTAGTGATGATGATGTGATTATGGTGATGCTGGTGATGGTGATGCTGGTGATGGTGATGATGATGATGATGGTTATGGTAATGATGATATGATGATGATGGGTGGTGATGATGGTGATGATGATGGTGATGATGATGGTGGTGGTGATGGTGATGATGATAGTGATGATGTCATGATGGTGGTGGTGATGATAATGGTGGTTATGATGGAGATGATGATGATGGCAATGATGATGGTGATGATAATGATGGTTATGTAATGATGATGTGATGAAAATAATGGTGGTGATGATGATGATGTGTTGATGATGGTTATGGTAATGATGATGTCATGATGGTGATGGTGATGATGATGGTGATGATAATGGTGATAGTGATGATGGTTATGGTAATGATGATATGATAATGATGGTGGTGATGATGGTGATCATGATGATGGTGGTGATGGTGATGGTGATGACTGTGGTGGTGATGATGATGGTGGTGATGGTGATGATGATGTGATGATGGTGGTGATGGTGATGGTGATGGTGATGATGATGATGATGGTGGTGATGGTGATAGTGATGATGATGATGATGATGATGATGGTTATAGTAATGATGATGTCATGTTGGTGATGGTGATGATAACGGTGGTGATGATGGTGATGATGGTGGTGATGGCAATGATGATAGTTATGGTAATGATGATGATGGTGGTGCTAGTAACGATGATGGTGATGGTGATGATGATGATGGTGGTGATGGTGATGATGATAGTGATGATGATGATGGTTATAGTAATGATGATGTCATGATGGTGATGGTGATGAGGATGATGATGATGATGATGGTGATGGTGATGATGATGATAGTGATGATGATGGTGGTGATGATGATGGTTATGGTAATGATGATGTGATGAAAGTGATGGTGGTGATGATGATGATGGTTATGGTAATGATGATGTGATGATGGTGATGGTGGTGATGATGGTGATGATGATGATGATGATGATGGTAATGATGTTCTGATGATGGTGATGATGATGATGGTGATGATGATAGTGATGATGATGGTGGTGATGATGATGATAGTGATGATGATGGTGGTGATGATGATGATGATGATGATGATGGTGATAGTGATGGTGGTAATGGTGATGATGATGGTGGTGATGGTGATGATAGTGATGATGATGGTGATGATGTGATTATGGTGATGATGATGATGGATATGTTAATGATGATATGATGTTGATGGTGGTAATGATTATGGTGATGATGATGATGATAGTGATGTTGGTGATGGTGATGATGATGGTGATGGTGATGGTGGTGATGATGGTGGTGATGATGGTGATGGTGATGGTGATGATAGTGATGATGATGGTTATGGTAATAATGATATGATGGTGATGGTGGTGATGATGGTGATGATGATAATGATGATAGTGATGATGTTGACAATGGTGGTGATGAGGGTGGTGATGATGATGATGGTGATGGTGATGGTGGTGATGATGGTGATGGTGATGATAATGGTGGTGATGATGATGGTTTTGGTAATGATGATATGATGGTGATGGTGGTGATGATGGTGATGATGATGATGATGATAGTGATGATGGTGACAATGGTGGTGATGAGGGTGGTGATGATGATGATGGTGATGGTGATGGTGGTGATGATGGTGATGGTGATGATAATGGTGGTGATGATGATGGTTTTGGTAATGATGATATGATGGTGATGGTGGTGATGATGGTGATGATGATGATGATGATAGTGATGATGGTGACAATGGTGGTGATGAGGGTGGTGATGATGATGATGGTGATGGTGATGGTGGTGATGATGGTGATGGTGATGATAATGGTGGTGATGATGATGGTTTTGGTAATGATGATATGATGGTGATGGTGGTGATGATGGTGATGATGATGATGATGATAGTGATGATGGTGACAATGGTGGTGATGAGGGTGGTGATGATGATGATGGTGATGGTGATGGTGGTGATGATGGTGATGGTGATGATAATGGTGGTGATGATGATGGTTTTGGTAATGATGATATGATGGTGATGGTGGTGATGATGGTGATGATGATGATGATGATAGTGATGATG